>NW_021604786.1:3127885-3158044 GCF_004785775.1 Grammomys surdaster | reverse complement strand
TATATATGTGTGTGTATGTGTGTGCATGTTTGTGTGTGTGTGTGTGTGTACACACATATATGGTTTGAGGATGTATATATACATATATAGAAATACATACATACATGTGTATACACATGTATGTGTATACACTCACTCAAAACACACATAAAATAAAGATTAAAAATGTTTAAAAATAACATCGTATGGTAGAGTTTTTTTTTCTTTTCATTTAGTTACATGTAAAATAATGTTCTTAGAATTGATGTTGATATATCCAATCAAGTGTGGTCTTGCACACCTGATTTTTAGTCATTGTTACTAAAATTGATGGGCCACAAATTTCTCAAATATGAGCTAGGTTTTCGTTTTACATTGATGTCTTGGGGGTTGGGGGGGAAGGCTGACTCCTTGCTTGTTTGTTTGGGTTTGTTTGTTTTGTTTTGTTTTTTGCCTTAAATGAAAACCAGGCTATCTCAGTAATAAGAAAGTTGTTTGGACTGAATTAGCCATTCGCATTCAGAATCCGTGGATTATGCCTTTACAGTCTGTATCTTTAAACAAGAAGGGAGATTTCTATGAAGTGATGGTTACAATAAAAATTAATGACTAATTACCATAAAGCGCTTGAAAATTGCAATAACCTTAGCGCTTATGGATGGCTACGCAAATATTAACTAGTATTTTCCATGCAGGTGCTGTGAGGCCAGCAATATTTGTGTTTTAGGTGTGCGGGAGTGAAATCGTAGTCACGAAGGTTGGATAGCAAGCCCGCGAGCATATGGGCAGTAAGCATGTGGCACAGCTGGCGTGCTAACATACGTGGGTTGAGTCTACAGCTCCTGCCCAAATTCTAGTGCCTCTTGCCACCAAACTTAAAACAACAAAACAAAACCACATTGCTATGCCTGTTTGAAAGTCCAACCAAATCGCTATTGTATAAAACTTGCATGCCCCTGGAGAAGAAACCTTTAAATCATTTAAAAAAAAAAAAAAGGAGGATTAAAGAATCACTGAAAGCCAAGTAACCTAAATTCTCCATTCAAGGTGTGAGTGTCTGGTGAGCAAGACAGTAGCTGAATCTCCAGGATCTTCTTGGGCAAGCAGACACTGATCCTATTCCAAGTCTCAGCTCTGTCAGGAAATGTCAGTGGTCTTCAGGAGCTATGTCAATGAGTTCAACTATTTGCACGTATGTTTAGTTTCAGGGTAAGTGTTACTATGGATGCCGACGATGCAGGCCTGAAGACATCCAGGTCTAGACTTGGTAGTTGAAATATGTATCATTAGTGGGGTAATATAAAGCCAAGCAGGCTTCAGTAGGGCAGTCTCGGGTCAGCATACAGGAAGTAGAAACCAAGAATTGGCATGCCTTTGGTTTTACCTCCTAACCAGGCACACGGCTTAGCCCCTAGCCAATCACTGCCATCTGAAAAAGCAAAGAGATTTCCAGGTCTCTACAGCTCTCCTTTCTTTTTTAAAAAAAATGAAAAGAATTAGAGTTTTGCAGTGCCAAAATTATAATTAACATAATAATAGATAATATTATTGTAATATAATCTGGGTTCAAATAAAACCAAACCACTAGGTAATGTGATATAAGTCATAAGAGAACAAGGCTAAGAATAAGCATGACGTTTACTGGACTCCTCTTCTGTGCCAGGTCTCCAAAGTGCTGTTATATAATTGTTTATATTCTCAAAGAGAGTTCGTTCTTAGCAAAACAGATTTCATGAGAACACGCTCTTCATTCCCAAGCGGAAATACGATCGACTCGAGAGATTGAGGCAGCCGGTGCCAAGCAAAAGAGCCCAGTCTTCAGTGTCCTTTAATGGTGCGGCTCGGTCAGCTGCAAACTCAATTTTTCCAGTGTCTGAAAGCAAACACAGAGAAAATGGTGTCCTCGAGATGAATCAAGAAGCTTTTCCCAAGCATCTCTTTCCCCTTTTCTATCTCCTCAGCTTGTATTCTCCCAGCCAAAGACCCAGAGCAAATCCTGTCATTCTCATGTATTAGTCAGGGTTCTCAAGAGTCACAAAACTTATGGGTAGTCTCTATATGGTAAGGGAATTTGTTGTGATGCCTTACAGTCTATAGTCCAACTCCCCAACAATGGTCAGCTGTGAATAGGAAGTCTAAGGATCTAGTAGTTGCTCTGTCCCACAAGGCTAAGTAGGTTCCAGCAGATGTGCTGGCAAGGAAATGCAAGCGGGGAAGAAGAGGGAATCTTCCTTCTTCCAATGTCCTTATGTAGGTCTCCAGCAGAAGGTGTGGCCCAGATTAAAGGTGTGCACCACCATGCCTGGATCTGGGACTTGCCTTGTCCCACATGACCTTGAATTTAGAGATCTCCTTGCCTTAGTCTCCTGGGATTCATAGCCACTATGCCTCAAGATCTCTATGCCAAGATCCAGCCTCATGATCTGGATCCCAGCTGAGCCCTCCAATTCTGGATTGTTGTTCATTCCAGATATAGTCAAGTTGACAACCAGGAATAGCCATTACAACCCAGTTTGTCCAATGGAAATATCCCATAGCTGGTGCTTCTAAAGTGGCATCTAGAATAATTCATTAGAAGTTATTACTCACATGATAGCATCTCCTGTGAAACACTGTCCCCACCATGATGATATTAAGAGAAAGGGTGCCGGGCAGTGATGGCCCATGCCTTTAATATCAGCACTTGGGAGGCAGAGGCAGGCGATTTCTGAGTTCGAGGCCAGCCTAGTCTACAGAGTGAATTCCAGGACAGCCAGAGCTATACAGAGAAGCCCTGTCTCAATTTAAAAAGAAAGAGAGAGAGAGAGAGAGAGAGAGGGAGAGAGAGAGAGAGAGAGAGAGCGAGAGAGAGAGAGAGAGAGAGAGAGAGAGAGAGAGAGTGTTTGCAGGAGTCTCCAGATGCCCACCTATGTGTGTGAATAGTGTCTTATGACAGAACAGAGGGAAATGGTCTGGACCAGTGGTTCTCAACCTTCCTAAAGCTGCAACCCTTTTAGTTCCTCATGTTGTGGTGACCCCAAATCATAAAATCATTTTATTACTTCTTCATAACTGTAGTTTCACTACTCTTATGACTCTGAATGTAAATATCTGATAAGTGACCCTGGTGGGGGTCACGACCCACAGGTTGAAAACCTCTGGCGTAGGTCCTTGTTACTCTTTTGCCAAATGAGAACGTGACATTCAGTGGTGCCATCTTGAAAACAGACATAGCCTTCAAGAGGTACGACATTTAACTGACACTTTAATTTTGGATTTACCATTCCCCGAAATTGTGACAGACAAATCTTGATGAGCTATAAACTGTCCAGTCTCCAGTATTTTGTTATAACAATACAAACGGGCTGCGTGTGTATTTTAAAATGGTATCTTCTGAAGTGAGTCACCAAACACACACGCACACACACACACACACGCTCAAATAAGCCATAAGTCACACTCATATATCTCATTACACAGAGGTCTCAGTACAGGAGGCCCAGGATCCTGAAGCTAGCCTCTTTTGTCGCATGGCATTGTTAACTTTAGTGCATATCAAGTAGCCATACATGTGGTTATTTAAGTGTAAGACCCAATTCTATTTCAACTATCTGTATATTTGACCTGTAAGTAATCTCAAGGAATGCATCTTTGCATTAAAGTTCTAAATCAAGAAGTGTAAGGTACCCAAGCCCACTTTGTACGTGAAGCTGTCTCTGGCTATTCCAAGTCCCCTGCATTTCTGTATGAATTATGGCTAATCAATTCATGCCAAACGTAATACCCCATCTAGGATCTTGGGCACGATGTTAATGAACCTGTAAGATTGCTACCGGAGCATTGCTATCTTGACAATAATAAATTATCCACGCACATGGACTTTATTTTATTATTTTTTTTTATTTTTAGGTTTTTCGAGACAGAGTTTCTCTGTGTAGCCCTGGCTGTCCTGGAACTCACTCTGTAGACCAGGCTGGCCTCGAACTCAGAAATCTGCCTGCCTCTGCCTCCCAAGTGCTGGGATTAAAGGCGTGCGCCACCACTGCCCGGTACACATGGACTTTTTACTTGGTAAAATCCTTAATTCCAAGCCTGGAGGAGAAATGGCTCAGTGGACAAACTACTTGCCGTGCAAGTATGGAGACTTGAACTCAGATCCCCAGCACCTATGTAAAAGTTTGTTATGGCAGCACACATCTGTAACCCCAAGACTAGTGAGGAGCAGCCTTAGTGTATAGAGGCAGGTACCAGAAGCATACTGGCCAGCCAGTCTAGCTTAATGGGTAAGCTCAGGGGCCAATATAGATATGTCTCAAAAAATAAAATGATAAGTGGTTGAGAGGGGGAAAAAACACGCAATCTCTATCTTTCAATATGTTCTCATTTTTAGCATAAAAATATTTTAGTTCTCCCGTTAGCTTAATGTATTTTATTTATTTTGATGCTGTTGCTGAAGGGATTTGTCCTATGGTGCGTTTTCGGATCGTGTGCTATTAACGTAGAGACACAGAGTTGCTGTTATACATTGAACTTGGTAGATGGCTCAGTGAGTAAAGAGCTTGTTGCTCAGACATGAGGACCCGAGTTCAAATCCTCCACACCCACATAAAATCCAACACTGTGTGGCATGGGTCCATAGCCTCAAAGCACGATGGGATATGGGCGGGCGGGTGGAGGGGACAGGAGGATTCTGGGACTTTCTAGTCAGCCAGCCTAGCTGAAAGGATGGATTCTAAGGTCAGTGAAAGATTTGCCTTAAAGATCAACAGAGTTCAATAGAGAAAGACACCTCTGACATGCCACCATACACACATATACTGATAAATTGTTAATCCATTAGTCACAGGCGATATGGCTTCTGATCTCATGTGTGTAATTGTCCTTTTATGGGGCTGGAGTTTATGGGGTGAGATCGCTCTTCCTAGAATTCAAGGTAAGTCAAGGTTAAGGACAGTGACTTTCCTCTGTGGCTTCAGTCAAAGCACAGTCACAAACTGGAGATGGAGGTATCAGCTTTGCTTCCTGAATCAACTATCTTGTGGGCCCAAACAGGAAGTCAATGCTTTGAAGTAAAATGCTTCTGAGGGCCTGTTTTAGTAGGAGTCGGGAAACAAAAGCACATGCTGACTCACGGAAGAGGGGAGAGGAACATAGAGTCAGACTGACAGATAACTAGGACATTTGGTCCTGCCGGACAAAGCCCTCAGGAACTTAAACCAGGCTGGCACAACTAGGCAATCCGCAAAGCTCGTGTATCCTCTTTCAGTGTCAACTATTTAAACGATTTCGGTTAGAATAACTCTATTCCTGAAATAGCTGTGTTCTGGAAGTGGTGTTATGTTTTTCTAGGCTTTGTCTGCTTTACTTGTTGGCAGTAGGTAGCTTGTTAATAATTAGTCAGCAATGTCCCCCAGAATGGGGATTGTATGGACCTCTAGCGAGTCATTCAGACCAGATTATTTTCTAGTCTCAGAAACTCTGGTTCTAGTAGTTTTAGAATATGGAAGTTGCCAGATTTGGGGAGCTTTTCAGTGGCTTGATGCCATCCTTGTAGCAAACAAGGTTGAGTAATAGTTTTAGGGGGTACGTTAAGCTTTGTGTAAACAATGACATATAAAGCCAGGTCCCATCAGCGGTGGCTTAAATGAGAAAGTCTCTGTCTTAATTAGGGTTTCCATTGCTGAGAAGAGACACCATGAACATGGCAACTGTTACAAACGACAACATTTAGTCGGGGCTGGCTTACAGGTTCAGAGGTTCAGTCCATTATTATGGTGTGAAACATGGCAGCATCCAGGCAGGCATGGCGCTGGTGGAGCTGAGAGTTCTACCTCTTGTTCCAAAGGCAGCTAGGAGAAGGCTGGCTCCCATGTGGTTAGGAGGAGGGTCTCGTTGCCCACCCCCACAGTGACACACTTCCTCCAGCAAGGGCACAGCTACTCCAACAAGGACACACCTTCTACTAATACCACTCCCTGGGCCAAGCATAGTCAAACCAGCACAGTCTCCCGTAGGCTGGCATATGAACATTAGATAGCACTGTTTGGAGAAACTTTAATAGGTGTGGTCTTGCTAGAAAGAAGTATGTCATGGGGAAAGGGTTTGGAGTTCCAGAACCTTGTACCATTCTCAGTACAGATCTCTCTCTCTCTCTCTCTCTCTCTCTCTCTCTCTCTCTCTCTCTCTCTCTCTCTCTCTCCTTCCTGTTTGTGGTTGAAGATCTGAGCCCTCAGTTCCCAGCTTCCAGTCTTAGCCACCATGTCTGCCCACTGACACCACGCTATCTCTACCTCCATGGACTCACTCTCATCCACTTTGAACGGTAAGCCCGAATAAACTCTTTCCTTCCATACATTGCCTTGATCAAGGTGTTTTTATCACAGTAACAGAAAAGTGACTGGTGTATCATAGCACAGAGACAGAGCAGTGTGTGTGTGTGTGTGTGTGGGGGGGTGATAGTGGCTACAATAGCATCTATCTTCTTGCTGGAAGGATTCTAGTTACTCAGAAGAGATAGGTAGTCTCACTGAGCTCGTATGAGGAGTCAGCCTCTGGCCTGCAATGCTTGCTTTGCATGAGTAGTGAGGGCTGAAATCATTGTTTTGCCATGGTTATCAGTCTAAAGCTTTCTCAACCATGTACCATAACTGAAAAAATAAGCAGGATAGGTCTTTTCATACTTGAGTGCAATGTAGGATTTAGTTCAAAAGAACCTTTCCTAACAATGTCCAACTTGAAGTCAGTATGAAGGACTGTCTAAGCCTCTCACCCAGCAGCTACATGGTAATACAAATGTTTTAGGTGGGGGAGATATGGAGGAATACGTCATAGGTACCGCATTTGGGTGGGGAAAGTGATTTCTGCACACTCGTCTCGCTATTCTGTTAAAAATGGGGCATCCTAGCCTGACACACAGATGAAATCAGCCCTTTCCAGCTGTCTGAAGCATCCGAAATGATTGCAGCTGGCTAATCTCTAATTATAGCATTCTTCCTGGCTTGGGGTGTAAGGGAGCAAATGTGTGCTTTGACTTCTGTGAGCCCCAGCTTTGGGAAAAGCTGTGACTTTTAGATAAATTTTTCCCCCTCTACATAATACACTAAACAAATTTAAATTAACTCTCAGGGCAAATATAATTAAGGAACTGCTGCAGATGGTTCTTTTGTTCTTTTGGTTGACCAGAAGATGTCCTAACTGTGGCGAAGATGTCCTAACTGTGGCTTCGGATGAAGCCGATTAAGTCCGGTTTCCATGGGACCCAGTCCTAAGGTATTTGGAAAGAGAGCCTTAGTAATTCTGAGGCTCACAGGAAGTTTATTTCTTTAGTGGCTTGTTTAGAGAGGATTTCAAATGAAAGGTCTCAAACCAAACACTGTCTTTGACACAGTTATGGCGGGCTGGGAACAGGATGACCTCCTGGTGAGGGCCAGCTTCCTGATTTGCAGATGGCCAGTATCTTATGTCCTCTGGGGTGGAGAGAGTGAGTTAGCTTTCTGATACCTTGTATGTCATTCGTGAGGTTCATCCAAGAATCTCAGTTGGACCTAATCACCTATAAAGACTCCAAATATCCTCCCTTCTGGGGATGGGCACTTTGACAGATGAATTCTGAGGAGGAATCAAAGCCTGAAGTCCCTAACAGGAAAGCCTTAGGTCTCGGGGATTTTTTAGACTATAACCCTAAAGTTGTCACCTTAAGAGGAGACAGATGACAGATTTGTTTGTTTAGAGGGATCTGAGATGGATCAAGGTCATCCACTTGGAATGTTTCTGTGCTTGGAGTTACGTGATCATGACTCATGCCGGGAATATTGCTCAAAACACTGAGCAGTTTTTAGATGCTGGAGAGGCAGCATGCAGTATACTCTCTGTGCTAAGCTGTAGGTGCAGGCTCAGAGTTTTCAGTTTGTTTTGAAAGCATGAGGGTTATAATTACCAGGTAGCCAAGAATTTTATCTAAGTAGTCTTGTGTATTGCATAAATATTTCTGCAACACGTTTCTTAACTACTATTAAGATGTATAATATAATTCATATTTTTAAGGATGTGTGTGTATGTGTGTGTGTAAGTGTGGATACCCACAGAGTCCAGAAGAGAGTGTCAGATCCCTTGGAGTTAGAGTAGCAGGTTTTGAGAGCCCCAGTGTAGGTGCTGGGAACAGGACTTGGGTCCTCTACAAAAGCAGCAAACACACTTAACTGCTGAGTCCTCCCTCCGGTCCCCGTTTCGATTTGTTTAATAGTCAGTTGTTGAATGAATCTAACAATTCATTAACCTCAGCGTCACACGGTTACCCACAAGTCACCGGACTATCTCAGAAAACATAGATGTTCCAACCCTACTCTCCCTGGAAAGCAGGGCCTAAAGGGAAAACTAAATGTTGCAACTGTATTTTAGGACGCATTAGCTGGTGGTGGGGAGGGTGAGGAGGACGAAGGGAACCAAAGATGGAAACAAGATGTGAATCAGTTCAGCGTGTTCCCGTGAAGGACAGGAAAATGTCCCCATCATTCCGAAGTCATACCCCCACCAAAGGGGAAGGACTTGGCCCTGGATTGAGTCCACACACACAAGAAAGAAGGCAGATAGATGTGTCTGATTCCTTCCTGGCCTGTTTCCCTGATGTCGGGGTTAGTCTTGAGTGCTGTATATTCAGAGGCAGAGTTCTGTGCCCCTATCCAGAGTGTAACCTGATATCGGGGCACTGTATTAACCAATGTACCATAAGATTGTTCCCTATTAATTCCTAATTGGTCAATAAATGGTTGGGGCTTATGACTGGGTAGGAAGGATAGGAAGGTGGGCCTAGAATCAAGGAGGGGGGCGTGTCTCAGAGAGAGACCACAGAGAGGAAAAATATGATGATGCAGAGAGAGAGAGAGAGAGAGACAGACAGACAGACAGACAGACAGACAGACACAGCCATCGGGGGAGATGGGCTATGGGAATGCAGCCAGAAGAAGTGCATCCATGCAGCCAGAAGAAGTGCATCCTGAGGACCAGATGATGAAGCCGAAGCAGCCCGGGGAAAATTCAAACAGTGAGTAACTAGGCGGGGCTGGATATAGGCGAGAACAGCATAGAACTTGTCTAATCTAGGCTTACAGCTAATACGAGAGTTTTGTGCAGGCTAGCTAGGATAAATAACTCGTTTGCATCTCATTGGTCAGTCTTCGATATTCAGGAATCTGCGCTCTCCTCACCGCACACTTCTGTACGGGATTGCCAGACCTTTTGCACCATCTGAAGCCAGTTTGTCTTTCCGTTTCTGAGGCAGAGGAATGACTGGTCATGTGATGGAGGCGAGGGATGCCCGACAGTTTAAGACATACATGAGTGAGACCGCTGTGAAGGCTCACCATGATGGAGTGGTCCAGGAAGGTGGTCGGCAAATCCTACAACATCGTTCTACTTGGCAGGCAATGTTCAATCTCATCTAAAGTTTGTGACTTTGTGATATGAAAATTTGAGACAGAGAAGAAGGAACGGGGACCATAACGGGTGTGCACATGGTTATGGAGCAGGAAATACAGACTGATTCAGAGACATTTAAAAAAAAATGTTGTGGTTTTCACGGTTCACCAGAAAACAGAGCCAATGTGTGGATACTCACACGCATTCATTAAAAGGCATTGAGTCCTACAGCCACATAGCCTGGTAAATATACAATTCACAGAGGAGGCCAGTAGATCTTGGAATTCATAGACTGCTCCAGGTTACGGGTCACCAGGCAGGAAGAGATGCTGTTGCAGAAGGATCCACCTTTCTGTTGTATTCAGTCTGATTGGAAGAATGATGGCGGCCATAGCTGCCTCCCCATCGATTCCAATGTTAATCTAATCTCAGGTCAACCTGAGATTAATTTAACATTAACCCATCCGGGTACAGCCTAATAAAAACCACCCATGGGCCAGTCAGGTTGACACAGAAAACTAACTCTCACAAAAGCTTACAGGTTTTTACTAGAGATGTCATCATGTGATGGAAAGAGATTGTGGCAGAAGAGATCTGACTCCGACTCTAGGATACCAGGTGGGTTGTTAACCTTCAACCCTGGCCACCTTCATTTGTGTCTTTGAGCCTGGGGATTGATGTTTGTAAAATTCGAAACATTTGTTGTCCAAAGGCTTTCCAGGGCTAAAATTCACTATTGATGCAAGTTTGAACTCATCTACTGAAAATGTGTTTAAAAGTGACGAGAGATGTCCCTCTACCTACAAAAGCTGAATGCAAGAAACTCATTTAAGGATTGAGGATAGGCACTCGGAAGAAGATCCTGGCTTGTTGCAGAGGACAATGAAAACTGAAAAATGGCTAGCCGGGTAAGGTCTGGGGAACAGCATATCCCTGATTTTTGATTACACACAATTTTTACATAAAGTAGGACCTTGTGTCTGGAGCATCTAATTCAAGATATTTTCATTTCAGAAGAATAATTACACAAAGTCTGCAGTTTAATGTTGAAATGTTAAGTGATCTTTGACATTTTGAATATCAAATGTATAAATATATCAGAAAGATGAAGTTACACACACACACACACACACACACAAAGACTTCATGACAACTTCAGCATCTCAGAGGATGTGGGACTCTAGAGAGGCCACTTATTAGAACATCAGCACAATGTAATTTGCCCATGAACATAGTATGAGTTCTACATAGTTAGCAACATTTCTTTCAAACTCAACGATTTTAGTTTTTAAAGACAATCTCAGGTATCCACGGCTAGTTTCAAACCTGGTCTAGAGTAGTCGTGAACTTCTGAACCCCCTGCCTCTACTTCTCAAGAGCTAGGAATTCGAGAGACTATCACTACTCCCCATTTTGGGCATGCTGGGAACGGAACCTAGGACGTGAGCACCCTGGGCAAGCATTCTGACACCTGCTATATCTACAACCCTCTAGGTTTTTTGTTTGTTTGATTGTTTTGTTTTTAAAGAAAGCATAAAATATGTCAATGCTTCATCCATATCCCCGTATGGCAGTAGTGGGCTGACCCTGAAACAGGGGTGTATAGCAGGCATTTTGGTATTTTTTTTGGGGTTCTTCTTTCTTCTACCCTTCTCCACCCCTTTCCACCCTTCCAGCCCCCTGACACTAGACAGTCGAGAAAAAAAGGGTAGAGGGGAAGGAATACTTCTTGTTGATTAGGGGCATTGAGTTCCTTGGGGCAAGTTTAATTTTTGCCATCAGGATATCTAATTTCTTCTTGTTCTTCCTTTGGACACAACTACTTAACAAACTGCAACAACCAACCAACAACCAACAATAACCAACCAAGAACCCACCCCAACAACCAAGCAACCACTCCTCAATTGGGACTCTACCATATATACACTCACTGAAAAGTCCCCTGGAATTCCAAATTCACACAATCTCAGAAACTATCTATCTGTAGCTGGCAAAGTCACGCCCCTGCCAGAGCACTAGGCAAATCATAGTCAGCTGCTGTGCACAATCTGAAGCAGCCCTCAATCCCACACCTGGAATTAAAATGAAAACATATTGATATAATAGTTTGTTTTTTAAAGAAGCCAAAACTCCAAATTTGTCACTATAGGGATGGGCTCTTCAAAAATGAATAAAGGGATTTCTGGAAACAGGCCTGTCCCTAACATCTGAGTAACTTGAAGTACGAGCTTAAGGGTTATAAAGCCAGTCAACCAACTCTGAAGTCTGTTTTGTTTGCCTACTGTGGCAAATACATTGTCACAATTCTGTCCTCCTCCTGTGGCAAATACATATAGAAGGTGTGTGTGTGTGTGTGTGTGTGTGTATTGGTCATGTATGCATGTGCTATTACATGTGCAAATATGTATGTTCATGTAGATGTCAGAGGTCAACCTCAAGTATCAATCCTCGGGGCTGTCCATTGTTTTCATTGTTGTTATATTGTTGCTGTTGTTTTTGAGACAGTGTTCCTCATTGAATCTGAAACTTTCCAATTAAGATAGTCTGGCTGACCAGTGAGCTTCAAGGATTCTCTTGCCTCTCCATCCTCTGTACTGAGATTAAAAAAATGGGTACCAATCTATCCAAATTTCTTAAAGTTTTAAATGGATCTTGTTTTGGGAATAAACTCAGGTCCTACTGCTTGCTTGGCAAGTTCTTCACCCACTAAGCTCTCTCCCCTGTCCAAGAATGTCTTAAGATTTAGTTTAAATCTAAATCTGGCAAAATGTCAAAGATGGTTCTTTTTGCACACACAGGGTTGTGTTTTGAATGAGATACTGATGCTTGTACAAGGAGTAACACAAAGACTTCGGTAATTTATGAAGCACTTTCTTTTTTTTTTTTTTTTTTTTTTGGTTTTGGTTTTTCTAGACAGGGTTTCTCTGTGTAGCCCTGGCTGTCCTGGAACTCACTCTGTAGACCAGGCTGGCCTCGAACTCAGAAATCCGCCTGTCTCTGCCTCCCAAGGGCTGGGATAAAAGGTGTGTGCCACCACCGCCCAGCATGAAGCACTTTCTATATATTGCAGGAGAGTTGTTTGTTTTTCTTCTAGCCAGAGGGATGATTTGTGTTGCAATCAGGATCTTCAAATAATTGGTTGTCTAGTGTCAACAATAGCATCCTTTGTGAGTTATCCTAGTTTGAGATTTTTTTTTTGTAATTATTAATTTTATCTTTCAAAAGTCTCATGTCCCCTAAAACAATAGGAACCAGGAATCAGGATCCCTGTAAACGAATTCTTACAGTAATAGTTTGACTTTCATTTTAAAATGATCATGAATCTTTTGTCTCATCAAGGTCACAATTTCTGTATCAGGTTCCAACAAAGTGGCAGAACAGAACTTGGTAAAAATGTTACAGGAAATATTACAACATTTTTTTTTATCATAAAATCCTATGACACATGCCCCTCCATTCACACTGTCTTTTGAAACAGTTTTATATCCATACATGAGTTGCTGCTGTCCTTTGTGTGTTTCTTCTTTTAGGTGTTCTTCTCCCCACAACACCCCCCATCCCATGTGTGTGTGTGTGTGTGAGTGTATGTGTGTGTATATGTGTGTGTGAGTGTGTGTGTATGTGTGTGTATATGTGTGTGTGTGTGTGTACATTGCAACTGACTCACTAAACCAGGCCAGCATGCTACATACAGTTCAACTGCAATGTGTTCTAGAATGGTGTGAATCCTGGCAATTGTAAGGCACTCCTCAGCTGCCAGTACCCCCTCATTTGTGAATGTGTCTAGCTCCCTTGGAGCAAAGACAGGCAAAGTGGATTCTCAGCATTCCTGGGAAATTCTTCATTACACAAGTCTTCTGCATCCCTGCTCTGAGAGGGAGGATGACAAGTTAATTTGTCTTTTCTCTGACTCAAGCTTTTCTCTCAGCACTCTGGGGCAGAATTGATTTCGAAACCAACTATTTAGACATGGTTGCTTTGCATTTCCAGAATATAAGCCAAGCCATGAAGGGGAGGATGCCCTAGAGACCTAGGCAGTGGTAGCCCAGGAGTGTGAGTCACACAGACAGCTAGAAGATCATCAGGATCACTGAGAACTTGCTAAGATTCATTACAACCCCAGACCTTTGCTGGCTGTTGGCTTAATGCTTGCAACCCCACCACTTGAGAGTGAGAGGTAGGAAGATCAGGAATTTGAGGCCTGCCTGGGCTACATAGAGAGTCTGAGGATAGCCTAGGCAACAGGAGACTCTGTTTCAAGAACCATAAACAGACAGACACACACATAACCAACCAATCAATAATAATAAAACCTAGGTCCAGCACAGGCTTGTCTTTGTTCAGACGGTTGTCAATTTATACTTCTAAAGTCTGGTTTTAATCATTCCTGGATCCTGCTCAAAATTATACATCATGGGGCTGAGGACATGGCTTAGTAGGTGAGAGTCCTTACTACAAAAATAAAGGATCAGAGTTCAAATCCCAAGAACTCATGTGAAAAGGGGCGCACAGTTCCTTGTACAGTATACCTGTACCTGGAAAGCTGTGAGGAACAGTGAAGGTAGACCTCTGTGGTTTGCTGGATGCAAGCCTAGCTCCAAGTTCAGTGAAAAGACTGTGCCTTGAGGGAATAAGGTGGAGACCAGAAGCATGACATTCAGTGTGTGCATTCACATACCTATGCATACAACATGCATGTGTGCATCACATGCGTACACACATTTTTTAAAAGATTTATTTTTAATTTTTTGTGTGTGTACATGCTTGCATGTGTGTGTATTCAAGTAAGTTCAGGTGTCAAAGGAGGCACAGGTGTCACAGAGATATGGATTACATATCTAGAGCTGGGGTTACAGGTGATTTTGAGTTACCTTTCATGAGTGTTGGGAAATGAACTCCGGTACTCTGAAATTAAAAAAAAAATTGCATCAAGTGTGTGTGTGTGTGTGCATGTGTGTGTATCCATCCATTATATCACAGTCCCTAGCATCCCCCATATAACCTGTCGTCCTCTGCTTCTGCTCTTGGACTTAACCCCTTCCTCTCAGGCAGACATTGTGTTGAAACACTGGTAGCTTCCCGATGACGGGCTCTGTATGTGCCTCTCCATGTGTGCACTCTCCTGCTGTCCCTTAAAGCTTGCCAAGATTGTGGACAATAGGTTTTGAAGCAGTGATGTCAAGAAACTGAATACTGGGACACAGCAGTTAGGAGCACACACTGCTCTCGAGAGGATGGGACTTGGGTTCCCATAACCCATGTCAGGCAGCTTACAACTAACTGTCTCCAGCTCTAGGGGACCCAACACCTCCAGCATAGGCAACACCATTCACATGCACGTACACACACACACACACACACACATTAAAAATAATAAAAGTAAATCTTTAAAAAAACATGCATGGCTAATGTTTGTGGCTTTTTTTTCCCCACCATAACCTTGAAGCTGCTGATATCAAAAGCTATGTTGTCAAAAGTTTGCCTTCTTTAGGGTCATTTTTTTTTTCCTTCTGCAGAAGGGTATAATTTACTAAAATGGAACTGAGTGCCCCTGGCTTGCTTTCCACAAAGCCCACATCCAGTTGATGTTTGCCAGTTCTCTCTGCTCCTGGTGGAGTGGCTCAGCCTGGCTGTTTGCCTAATAAGGAGATGGTTTCTGTTCCGAGCTTTCTGGGACTATGAACAGTCTTCAGCATTTTTATTTTTTTTTTATGCCAGAGTGTAACGGCAAATTTTTAGCCCAGAGCTCTTTCTTTGGCTTCCCAGATAAAGCTAAGAATAGAACTGGAGAAGCGAGTGTCTGAAGGTTCTGGTTATTACAGATTTTACATAATTGCTGTGGTGTGTATGAGCTAGATAGTGCTGGGTATCTGGAGAAAATAAGCAATCATCTGAGACACTGTGGTGAAGGACAACAGAAGGGAGAGGGCCTGGGAGACCCTGAGAAGGCAAACCATGACACCTGCAGAAATGAGGTGTGTGTAGAACTGACTTCAGTCTTCAGGTGTCTTGATAATATCACTATTCCAACTGTCCCCCATCAGTTTGTCTCAGAAGACAAACGTTGACAACAAATGAACCCGCTCCCTCCCCCCTCCCCGAATCTTCCCATAAAAGCATTAAATGTCTACCAAATGACTCACCTCCCCAACAGAGAGCACAGATCCAGGGCTGACTCTAAGAAGTCACATGATTCTAATAGGACCTCCCCCCATTGGTATATTTACTATGAACTAGACCGACCCCAAAGCTCATACATATCCCAAGTATGCCATCTTTACATCAAGGGGACATCAAACTCAGCCAAGACAGAGCCCCTTCCTTACCACAAGGTGGTCAGCCCTGCTTTGTTTTATCAGTTGATTGTTTTGATCGTAAATGGGAATCTTCTGGTCGTTCCAGTTGTTATAACATTTGTGTATGTTGGAAAAAAATTTTTTTAATTTATTTTTTAATTTAATTTATTTTTTTCAAGTACTTCGTAAGTAGAAGCAGAAGAGAAATCAAGGTCATCCTTGGGTACACAACGTATTCAAAGACAAGCTGGGCTATGTGGGGGTATTATTCCTTTTCTATTGCTGTGGTAAAACACCATGGCCAAGACAGCTTATAGAAGGAAGAGTTTATTGGAGGCTTATCAATCTGGAGGGATAAGAACCCATCAAGGTAGGGGTATCCTGGCCGTGAGTGGATGACACAGCAGCAGGAACACCAGAGAGCTCCGATCAGGAGCAGCAAACAGGAAGTAGACAGAGCTAACTCAAAATGGCACAAATCTTTTGAAACTTCAAAGCCGGCCTCCAGTGACGTACTTCCTTTAGTAAGGCCACACCTCCTAAGCCTCCCGAAACAGCCAACTGGAGACCAGGTATTCAAATGCCTGAACTATGGGGAACAGTCCATTCAGACTGCTATACGGAGACTCAGTCTTGAAAGAAAGAAAGGGGGGGGGGGAAGGGTGAGGGAGAGAGGGAGAGGGAGAAATAGAGAAGGAAGGGAGAGAGAGAGAAGGAAGGGAGAGAGAGAGAGAGAAGGAAGGAGAGACAGAGAGACAGAGACAGAGAGACAGAGAGAATCCTTTAAGTTAAGACATCACTGGCCCTAGAGGAAGACAGCTGCAGAGTTGGAGATGACAGCAACATGAAAAGGAGACCAGAAGCAGCCCCCTTAGGAGCTTCCTCTGGTTACCATTGTTGCTATGGTGTGAACCTAAATCTCCCAACTCAACGTTTGACCATATACTGCACAACAGGCAGTGCCTGGCCAACTCATAAGGACAAGGTAGCCCCCCCCCCACACCCATGACACCACCATTCTCACAAGCCCGCGGTATCCCGGACTACATTCACTCTGCACCCCGGAGAATATGAGGGGACTCCTTCTCCATGGGGCTACTTCTCATAATGTTAGAAAGAGAGTTGATGAGAAATAAATAACTCCAGATCTTGACGGGAAATGTGGGTGTTCCCCCTTGCTTCCAGCCACCCATCCCCCTTCATCCCACCAGGCCTTTGATACTTCTCATTCTTGGCGGTCTCATTCTCAGCCTTCTCCTTGACCTCAGAAGCCCCCAAGCTTCAGCTACCACTCTTCCTCCTTCCCTTCCTCTCCCTCCTCCTCTCCTCCTCCTTATAGTAGAGGGGAAATGTCATCTTCTCCCCTTGAGTTTCTCTCATAGAACCAACTCTATAAGCTGTGAAGCCATAGGTAGCCAGGCTAGACCACGGAACACAGTTTGCCCTCTGTGTTGCTGAAACCCGAGCTATATTTTCACGTTCCCTAGAAAACAGAAGGAAACGGTAAGGAGTAGCCCTGTTCCCTTCAAAACAGAGAAAGCAATTTCCTCCTTAGATGTTTGAGATTGCACGGAAGAGCCTGGAAACCCACATCTCAGGAATGAGCCATTGTTTAACAATGTTGAAATAGCAGTGACTCGAATTTCTAAGTACTAGTGGATCTTCACTGGTTTTATTTAGTTGTTTCTTTTTTTTTCTTTCTGTTAGTGTAATTACCTGAGGGTTTTTTTGTTTGTTTGTTTGTTTGTTTGTTTGTTTGTTTGTTTGTTTTCTGAGACAGGGTTTCTCTGTGTAGCCCTGACTGTCCTGGAACTCACTCTGTAGACCAGGCTGGCCTCAAACTCAGAAATCCACCTGCCTCTGCTTCCCAAGTGCTGGGATTAAAGGCGTACGCCACCACCGCCCAGCTATTACCTGAGGTTTTAACTTCAAAGTCTCACCTACTTAGTTTTCTTCTTTTTGTTTTTTTTTTTTGTTCATTCTTTTCCTTCCTCCCTTCTGAGTCTTTTCCCCTCTCTTCTTCAGTACCCTTCCCCTCTCCTCTTCTGTCCTCTCCTCCCCTCCCCTTTCTTTTCCTCTTCTTTCCCCCATTGTCTCTCCTCCCTTTCAAAAAATGAGATATACAAGTTTAATTTTACGTTTACCCACAAATCATAGGCTTCAAGTGGACCAAACTACGAAACCCCCTAGAGATCCAGCTGACCATATCTTGGGCTCACTGGAGTCCAGAAAAGGTTAGCTACAATGTTAGTTACTTCCTTGTTGCTGTGACAAAATACTTCACAGAAAACTCTTGAAGGAAGAAAGGTTGGGGGCGGGCTCACGGCTTCTAAAAGATTTCCGTCCATCATGGAAAGGAAAACATGGCAGTTGGAGGAACTCTGTCCTCCGTAGCAGCAACACACGGCAGAGACAGGAAGAAGTGAGAGCCAGACCCAAATCAGTGGTGAGTAGAGCTTTCAAAGGCGTGTCACAGGTGAGCTGCAGTCACCTGCTAAGGAAGCAAGGGAGAGCTTTCAGGGGGCCGATCGGGGAGAGGGGTGACAGCTCAGGAAGCAAAGGGTGATACCTAAACACTGCTGGACTCTCCTTCATCTATGCCTCTTAGTGATTTCAGATCCTTCGAATGACTTCTGCAAACTGGAGATTTCCTTATTGTGCTAACAACAGGAGACGGGAGGGAAAGGGAGGGGTACTAAAGGGAGAGAGAAGAGGTCAGGAGACCATATCTGTCTCTGGCCACTCAAGAATAAGGTACGAATGACAAAAGGACGCTCCTGCGTCCCCAAACTCCCTGTGTTCTGTATTCTTTCTTAAATTAGTCTGTTCCCTAGGCATTTAAGCTTTAGGCCTTATAATGAACAATGCTTTTAAAAAGATTTCTTAAATGGTATAAAAGTGAAAAGGAGGAGGAGGGATGGGATACGGGGTTTATGGGGGGGCAGGAAATGGGGAACGGGGATAACATCTGAAATGTAAATAAATAAAATATCCAATAAAAAAGATTCGTTATATTTTACATGTATTTGTGTTTGCTTGAATGTATGTATATATGTATGCCATATACCTGGTCCCTCAGGAGGCCAGAAGAGGGTTTCTGGTCCCTTGGAACTGGAGTTACAGACAAGTGTAAGCTAAGCCATCAAGTGGGTTCTGGAACCAAACCAAACCAGTGCTCTTAACAGCTGAGCCATCTCTGTAGCTTGAACAGCATTTCTATAGGAGGTAGACTTTTAAAATCACTTTCTAAACACATTGAATTTTAATGTGTGTGTGTGTGTGTGTATGTGTGTGCATGGACTTGCACATGTGTGTGTATATGTGGAGATCAGAGGACAGCTCCCGAGCTTTGGTTCCTTCCTTCTACCATGTAGGAGCCAGGGATCGAACTCAGGTCGTCAGGCTTGGGTGTAAGCTCCTTCATAGACTGAGCTGTCTTCCCGGCCCCTTTCAATGATTTCTTGAGGCGAGTAAGAGGTCTGTTGTCTTCTGTATCCAGTCAGTCTTAGTGCCGACAAGGCCAGCAGTGATGTGAGCTAAACCCTACATTGAGGGACTCAAGCAAAATATGGGAAGTTGGCTCTGTGCTCCAGAGCCCCAGGGAATGGTACTGTCTGTGGGTATGTGCGCACCAATCACAGGTGGTGAGCGGATTGTGTCAGAAGGTCTGCAGACAGCAAACAATCATCTCAAGAGGTGATATGGGTGTATTTTCTGTTAAAATATTCTTATTGGGGTTGTAGAGATGGCTCAGCAGTTAAAAGCACGGACTGTTCTTCCAGAGGTCCTGAGTTCAAATCCCAGCAACCACATGGTGGCTCACAACCATTTGTAATGGGACTCGATGCCCTCTTCTGGTGTGTCTGAAGACAGTGACAGTGTACTCATATATTAATTAGTAGCAGTTGTGGAGTAAGACATGAGGCTTTCAGGAGCTAGATACAGATTTCTTGTATTCAAAATGTTGGTGAACACCATTCCTGCTGTAGCTTTACCGAAGCACACCACTTAGCTATTTTCCCAGGACAATTGGTAGCTGCTACATTTTTCCAAGTCTTGTTATGGCAGTTTGCAAACCCTCAGGAGGAAAGACCGGAGGAAGGAAAGAGAAAAGCAGAAGGCAGGAGCAGACCATGTTTCACTAGTTCTAACCAATAGCCAAGAATTTCAGAATTTTTTTCGTAATTGGATTTTGCGCAGCTGTTCTCCAGGTGGCTACCTCTGCTTGGGCAGCAAGAGGCTCTACGCTGCACATTTTAAATCCTTTTGTTTTTTTCTTCTCCAAGCTGTGGATGATGGATTGATGGATGATGGTTGGGGTGTGGAAGTTTTCCGTCAGAGTACCCTGGTGATGAGCAATTTCCAGTGGAAAAACTGTAACGAATCCATCCCTTTGTCTCCACTGGTGAATGGAATTACGTCTGTATGCTAGACAGAGACTACTGCAGAGAAAGAGGACCTGCACTAATTTATTATTTAAGAACTGAATTATTCACAATTGTCAATATTTGACAAATGACTTACAAGTTATAATACACCTTACAGTTCCTGGCATGACAGTCAGTTGAAACGAAACCGTCAATAACTGTTGCTTGTAAGTAGCCACTTTAATGAGGCAGACAGACCACCAGTGATTTGAATATGCTTGGCCCAGTGAGTGGCTCTATCAGGAAGTGTGGCCTTGTAGGAGTAGGTGTGGCCTCTTTGGAAGAAGTTTGTCACTGTGGGCGTGGGCTTTAAGACCCTTCTCCGAGCTGCCTGGAAGCCAGTCTTCTCCTAGCTATCTTCAGATGAAGATGTAGAACTCTCAGCTCTGCCTGCACCATGCCTGCCTGGATCCTGCTGTGCTCCCGCCTTGATGATAATGGACTGAACCTCTGAACCTGTAAGCCAGCCCCAATGAAATGTCCTTTACAAGAGTTGCCTTGGTCATGGTGTCTGTTCACAGCAGCAAAACCCTAAGACACCTGCCTTTAATTTAATCTAATCTGGTGTGAACTGGCTCATTTCACCGGTGGGGAAATAACCTCTCGTCAGGAGAAGCTGTAGCCACATCGAGACACCTGAATAATGAAGTAAAGCTTGGAGAGTAGGTCAGGGAACACTGAGCTATTTACTGTGAGAGGGAAGACACCTTTTTGAAAGATGGTCTCCAGTCACATAGGCCCTCCTCCCCCCACACCCCAGAACTACACGCATCAGCCACCAGCAGCCTAGCAGAACTTTCCTGAAACTCCTGACCCTCAAAATCTGAACAAAATGAAGTAGTTGCTTTAGGCCATTGGGACAACAGAGAACAATAGCTACGGCTTGAGAATTTTTAAAGAGATACGGGGCTAATTGTGTGGAAATCAGACAGGGGCACTTATGCAAGGAGTTTTCAGGTGAGGTGTGGGTAGCCTCGCCTGGTCCATTTTCAGAGAGTATACATAAAGAAAGACTTTCAACAGTTAATGGCAACCGTGGGAGGAGAAAGAACCTACAAACTTCTCTCTGAAGACCGAGGAGGAAATGCACTTTCACTTTCTTAGGGGCGTGGAGGTGGTACTTGGCTGAGTCTAAGTACTTTCTCTCTTTCTTTCTTTCTTTCTTTCTTTCTTTCTTTCTTTCCTTCCTTCCTTCCTTCTTTCTTTCTTTCGAGACAGGGTTTCTCTGTGCAGCCCTGGCTGTCCTGGAACTCGCTTGGTAGATCAGGCTGGCCTCGAACTCAGAAAGATCAGCCTGCCTCTGACTCCCAAGTGCTGGGATTAAAGGCATGTACCACTCCTGAGTTTAGGTATCATGATTGTTCCGATTTTAGTTAACCAAACATTTTTTTTTCCTTCTGGGTTACGCATTGTGATGGTTTGAATATGCTTGGCCCAGGGAGTGGCATTATTTGGAGGTGTGGCCTTGCTGGAGTAGGTGTATCACTGTGGGTGTGGGCTTTAAGACCCTAGTTCTAGCTGCCTAGAAGCGAGTCTTTTTTTTAGAGGTCTGGAGATGAAGATGTAGAACTCTCAGCTCCTCCTGCACCATGCCTGCCTGGATGCTGCCATGTTCCCACCTTGATGATAATGGACTAAACCTCTGAACCTGTAAGCCAGCCCCAATTAAATGTTGTCCTTATAAGAGTTGCCTTGGTCATGGCATCTGTTCACAGCAGTAAAACCCTGATGCATCAAATTTCCATTTGTGTTAACTGGAGCTTCAGTTCTGGCTCTTTTCTGGTCAAAGATGATGCTGAAGTGTAGAGAAATGCTACCTCTGCCTCCCTGGATTCTTGTCATCTTGCTGCCCCAGAAGCCTGGCCCCACCCCTCGAGGCTGTTTCTCATCCTAAGAGAAACTCCAGTATTGGGTATGAGATCTTTTTTCTTATTTATTTTCTTTCTACACAAAATCTGTAAAGAAAGTAATTTCACATAGTCTAAAATTCTGATATTTTAAGTGACTATTGCATTACTTCCCCTAACTTATATGAGTCAGACAACATGAATTGAATGAACCTGTATTTAGTAAATTTACATCTCTTTGAAAGAGTTATATCCACAGGCTACTGAGTCTGTGAAACTGGAGAGGTTGATAATATTATCTTTGCTAAACCATGTGGCAGCAACGGATCTGAAAGGTTGGGTTTAAGAGTATGAAATTCCAAGTCAAACTGTTGCGGGAGATATTTAAAACGGTGTTTTCTTGGGTGGACCGTCTAAGCGGCAGTGGCTCTGCCTAACTCTGCCGCAGTGTTCCGCATCCGGAGGCCACGTGAGTGCCGCAGCTAGAAACAGCCAGCCAGAAACACCAGCCCTGCCACCCATGAGATGGCAGCATGGGAGATGGCTCTGCCAATCTTCCATGCTCTCTTATCCTGCCATCCACTTGCTACCCGGTAGAAAATGAGACTCTAATGCTTAATGATTATCCAAAGGCTTTATATGTTTAGTAATGCTCAATTAACAAGATGCTCACATAATTAGAAGTGTTAACCTATTAACTAACCTAGATATAAGTTGTTACCCAGGACTGCTCTCGGTCCAAGTGTGGTTCTCCATCCTCCTACATCTCTGTCTCTCCCTCCCCTCTCTCCCCCTCTTCCTTCTACTCCTCCTCTTCCTCTCCCTACTCCTCCCACCTTAGCTCCTCCCAACTTTCCGGGGAAAAATATCCCGCTACACACCTCCATTGCAAACATTGCTGAGGAACAAACTTATACCTCTCCTGGTTGGACTGGAACCCACTGGGTTTGTCAGAACAGCATGGGATCTGTTTGTTTTCCCTGCTAAGCAAAGGAAGGAGGAATGTCTGGTTGAGGATAGCCTCATTGCCTAAAAATAACTTGTCTTGAGAAAATCTTATTTAAAATGAATTTAAAGTAAGAACTAGAGATTTTCATACCAAATGGGGGCAAGAAAAAGGGGAAAAAAAAAAAGGTAAACCAAGCATTGTCTTGAAAACTGAAGCTAAATATCCACTGGTTGATTTCCTTCCACAAATACTTACTAGTTAGCTGACTTGGTAGATAGTGATTTTAGCCCTAGGGTTACAGTGGTGAATAAGACCCGCAGGTTCAGCTGTTCAGAAATAATCACATGGCAACCAGATGAAGGTACACCAACTGCCAAACACGAAACAGTACAGACTTGATGAAGCAAATCAAAGGGGAAAGGGTGGGAGGTGATTCCAGGCTTGGGAGGGTTTCAGGGAAGATGTCCTTAATTCCAGAAATCATGGTTAAACATCTCAGCTAAAGAATGACATTCCCGCCGGGCAGTGGTGGCGCACGCCTTTAATCCCAGCACTTGGGAGGCAGAGGCAGGCGGATTTCTGAGTTCGAGGCCAGCCTGGTCTACAGAGTGAGTTCCAGGACAGCCAGGGCTACACAGAGAAACCCTGTCTCAAAAAACCAAAAAAAAAAAAAAAAAAGAATGACATTCCCCCAGGTAGGGTGACATCACCTGTTGTAACACCATGGGGGGAGCCCTTTTGGTTAGATAGTTCAGTCATCCCCAGGGCACAAGAGGCATGATCTGATGAAAGTATATTAGGATTCTTAGGTTTCATTCTAGATATAACTGGAAGAGTTATATCTAGATAACATAATTTTTACAAACATAAGAAATTATATCCTTTCCATTAGAGGAATTACATATCCATTTCCCTCACAAGACTACTTATTTGTGTGTGTGTGTGTGTGTGTCTGTGTGTGTGTGTGTGTCTGTGTCTGTGTGTGTATGCAGGCCTGGCACACTCATGCTATAGCATGTTCATGGAGGTCAGAAGACAGCCTGTAGAAACTGGTTCACTCCTTCTACCTTGAAGATCCCCGGGAACAAACCTGTGTCCTTGCGTTCAGTGGAAGAATCTTAATTCACTAAACCATCTTGATGAACCCCTGAAATTATTTTAATAGCGCAAATGGGTAATCTTTGCCTCACAGTCAACATCCATTGTATTATAATTACAATTAATTTTATAAATCTTTTCAAATGTCGTAGGGTTTCCATTGCTGTGAAGTGAAGCTATGACCAAGGCAACTCTTACAAAGGACAACATTTAATAGGGGCTGGCTTACAGTTTCAGAGAATCAGTCCATTATCATCATGATGGGAAGCATGGCAGTGTGCAGGCAGACATGTTACTGGAAGAGCCCAGAGTACTACATGTGATCCGAAGGCAGCCAGGAGAAGAATCATTTCTGCAGGCAGTCAGGAGGGGGGTCTCTTCCGCACTGGGTGGAGCTTGAGCACTAGGAGCCGTTAAAGCCCGCCCCCACAGTGACACACTTCCTCCAACAAGGCCACACCTCCTAATAGTGCCACTTTATATGGGCCAAACATATTCAAACTACCACACCAGGTATCTATCTCAGCTTGTTCTTATTTGATGTCATCCTTACTCTTTGGTTCCTCATACAACATCTCCACCCAACACTGGTTCTAAATGTTATTGAAGATATTTTCCACACCACTTCCATTGATTTCACGAAATCCAGAATACTCTGTACGATTTAAAATTTCATCTTCCTGGCCTATCTGCACTGAATCTGCTTTTTAAGTTAGGCGGAACAGGGAGAGATTGTGAGACAAAGTGGACGGGGTGTACACAAACGTTAATTTAGAGATATGTGCTTTAATGGAGGTGACCCAGACCACAAAGGGAGTTCCACCCGTGTCTGTTGAATACTCAATAGTTCAGGCAATAACCACTCAGAGAAATGAGACCCCCTGTTGCTATGGTGTCAAAGACTAGGACGGGGAAGCAGAGGATTAGAAGATACAGATATAAGGAGAGAGATCTAATCTTTTTAGTGGAAAATTATCTCTGCAGGGAGGCAAGAGTCCTCTGTTCCTACACCAGGAGGCCTGGCTATTCCCTGGAGGACTGACAGGAAGCACCACATCACTGTGTCCAGGCCGATGGAGCAGGCCTCTGTTGACTTCCTGGCATTGTAAAGATTCTGGCCCAATGCCCCAATATCCCTCAGAAAGTGATTTCTCAGAATTGTCTGGTCCTCCAGGGATGTGCAAGCATTTTAAATTGAGTTACAAAGTGAATACACAAACATTGTCCATGGAGCATCTGGTCAAACGTGACCATTTTCAGAGAAGAAGCCAAGGAGCAGCGTGACAGCCTGGGAGTAGAAAGACAGCACTGTCTATAAAACTGTCATCCATCCATAGTCATTTTTTCTTTCAAACTTCCATGTTTACATGTTTCTTATTATATCAATAATGAGAACAAAGATAACATTTGCATTTTATTAACTGTTTAAAAAGTTTTTAATTTCTCAGTTCCCAGAATGTCATTTAATCTTCTGAAGAAGCTCTGAAACAGATTGTATCTCTAAGAATGAGGAAGGCAAGTCATTAGGTGATTTTTTTTTCAAAAGAGATTAAACTACTGGCAAGTGGTTGGTCTTGAACTTGACTCATAGATTCCTTTCACGTGGAGCTGCCTGATTTCTTTGTTTTGACAGCGCTGAGTCGGAATGTTGGAATGAAAAATGCTATGATTGAGAAACTATTGGCACGTGTGTGGCTGGAGAGACGGCTCGGCGGTTAAGAACACTGACTGCTCTTCCAGAGACCTGGGTTCAATTCCCAGCACCCACATGGCAGCTCAGGACTGTCTGTAACTCCAGTTCCAGGGGATCAGACACCCTCATACAGATATACACACAGGCAAGATAAAGGTACATACAACGCACATAAAATCAAGATAAATAGATAATTGAAAAAATAAAGAAGAAAAAGGGGACAATTGGAACTAAGTATGAAATTCAGATGGTCCCTTTTAGAAAAAACTGAAACTTTTTAGCATGACGGTGAGCAGATCACATTGGAATCTAGCCTATTTGTCCCCGGTTATTCTATTTATTGGACTGTACACAGCACATCCTGTATATTCTACACACACATGTATACTCAGAGCAAAGGCTTCAGGTTAACGGGGACTGCATCTGACATAGTGTTACATATGTGCACCATTAGTTCATCAAACGAAGCCAGGTGGCATTTTCTCTGAACCCCCTTGTAGGCATGATCGTAATCTGTCTGTTTTGCATAGTGTCACATTGGACTTTAAGGAGTTTGAGAAGCCCACCGACTGAGTACCTTGTTGCCCACAACGATTTGCCTTACCTAAGTTCCGTCTCAGAGTCGAAAAGATGAAATGGTTTTTTTTGCTGTCTTTGAATTTATAACATCTCTCCTTTCAAAAACATGTTTTGGCCATGTTACATAAAACCCCAGAGAAGTCTGGACCCCGTCGCTGCCCTGGGAAATACTCTGGCTTCCTTACAGATCTCAGTGATAATTTTCCTCTTCTCCCTTTGAACTTTCCCTGAACTGTTGTTCAGATAAGCAGAGAGCTCCAGAAGAACCTTTTGTGATATCCATCAGTATTGTTCATCCCAAGGCGAACAGGACATCTCATTTTAAAAAGGTACTTGAAGACTACTTACAACAGAGGAAAAAAAAATCAGATGTAAGATTCCAACAAAAGTTGGATGAGTGTTTAAAAAACCAGGTGGTTTACGGCAGGCTTTTATTCTAGAGTATTCTTAACCTTTAGCCATAATATACTGAACCAGCGGTCTTTCTTCTGTATGAATAGTTCTTACAAGCTTTTCTGGATTCTTTCTGTTTGTGGGTTGTTGAGAACTAGTCTTTTCCTTCTTCTGGACATTATTGAATCTCTGGATTTATGAAGCACATTTATCATTTCATTTTCTTTTGTTTTTAAATTTTAAAAATTTATTTATTTGTCTATTTATTTATTTTTATTCTTTAATACTTTTTTACAGTTCAGTCTTCATTCCCCCCCCCCCCCGGTCTGCCCACCTCCTCATTCCATACCTCCCCCCCCTCCAAGAGAATGTCCCCATCCCCCCTCCCCCACATCAGCAGACCTCCCAACTCCCTGGGGCCTCAAAGTCTTTCACGGGTTAGGTGCATTTTCTCTCACTGAGGCCAGACCAGGCAGTCTTCTACTGTATATGTGTCAGGGGCCTCATATCAGCTGGTGTACGCTGCCTGGTTGGTGGCTCGGTGTCTAAGAGATCTAAGAGGTCAGTTGAGACTTCTGGTCTTCCTATGGGGCCCAACTTTGTCCAGCCCATCCAGTACATCCACAGGGGATCCAAGACTTCTGTCCATTGGTTGGGTGCTAGTATCTACATCTGACTCTTTCAGCTGCTTGTTGGGCCTCTCGGAAAGTTCATTTTCTTTTCAATGGGTCTACAGCATTTTCATATCAACTGCTTGCTGTTTCTCAGTTGAAAGCGTTGTTCCTTCCCGTCCTAGATGAATCACTGGAGATGTTTACACAACCAAACGGCTGGTCTTTCTCCACACTGAACAACCCAGAACGGGCTCCACAGCCCCTGAGTGCAGGGACGTTTGGGAACGTGACAGTCTTCAGATCTGTGGCCGGGAAGATATCCCGTGATTAGACTTCACGTTGCCATAAACACGCTGAAGTGTCTGTTATCTATAACCTAGTCCCATGGGACAGTAGGATTAAGAAGACATGCATTAGTATAGTTCAACACGTAAATGGTATATCATGCGATTGTATTCCAAAATTCAGAGACAGGTCTTTTACAGACGTCTGTTTATTCCAAGTCAAGGGCAACGTGTCAGGAAACGTGGACAATGAGAACAGGGCAGGGTAAACATCCCCAAGCAAGAATAAAGCAGGGTGGGGGTGGGGCCGACCGGCCCTCTCTTTCCCCAACAGAGCAGACTCCATCGAAGGGAACGTTTATGAGTTGTCACTCCATCCTTTGTGAAGGTGCCGGGCTGCTGTGGGTGTAGCAGTCCATCTCCCCGCCTTGCACGGTGTCCTAGGCACCAGCTAAGGCCTGGAAAGCATTCTACACTCGCCCTGCATAGGCTCATTCATAGCTTTGTGGTCCTGCGCCGGGCGCTTCCTCCAACGGAACAAAATAACAAGAGCGCAGACGGACCTGTCGGGATGCAGCCCGCCCTTGGGAGCCTCTTTTGTTTCAGGCAATAAAAACCACCACACAGTGAAAATAAGTCAAAACTCAGCCCTTCTCGATCCTTCCTTGCTCTCAGGAAAAGCAACAGAAGCATCTTTGCACGTTTGCATCCCCAGGGTGGGGTGGGGGCTGGGGATGTAACAAGCCATGGGAGGCGGGCATTGCATCCACTGGGGGGGCGGAGGGTTGAATCCGTATTGCCAGCCGAGGCTGAGGTGGCTGGCTCTAGCAGCTCGGACTCCCTTGTAGCTCCTAGCTGGCTACCAGGGTGGCGCGGAGCAGCTCCAGGTCCCTGAGGCTGAAGCCCCGGGTCGCGCGCCGCCGCGCCCCGCCCCATCGTCCCCGCAGCCTCGCGGGCTGCTGGGCTTTGTGGTTCGCCGGTGCCGCTGGGCCCCTGCTGGGGGTGTCGTCAGGAGCATGTGCAGACAGCAGCCCAAGGTAGAGCGAGCGTGCCGGGCGAGCCCCAAGACTTGCCTGGCAATGCCATGTTTGTGTGCGTGCTCTAACTCGGGGAGAGCAATTAGGGAGACGGCTCCCCGGCCGGACTTGGCTCATGTTTTCTTGTTTCTGTTTCAGCCTTCAGGATAATTCCTTCGGCAGCGCCGCTGTAACTGAGTAAGTGCTTCTTGCCATTACAATCGACTTGCATTCCAGTCTCCAAAGCAACTGTGGTGAAGGTATCCCCCTCCCTTTGCTACCCCACGCCACCCTCGTCCCCAACCCCTCTTCCCAGGCGATGCATTGTCTCCTGGAACCTGGGACTGCGAGACTGGTGGGGCCCACAAACCTCACACAGGTTGCAGCCAGTATTTTGGCAGCTGGGGGGTGGGGGTGGGTGGGTGGGTGGAGGGGGGAGCCGGAGGGAGTAGGGGGTACGGGGAAGGGTAATAAACCTATCTTGATTGCTGCAGGAGGCTCCGTGCTCCCCAAATCTGCAATCTTGAAGCTTAGCTTTAAGAAAAAAAAAATCTACGTGACATGTCAGAAAGAAAGCTGGGTTGTATTTTGCCAACATGAGTGTCAGTTTTCATGGCGTGCACGCTGTGTTCGTTTGCCCCAAATAGACGAATGTGAGAGAGCTAGAGTTTAATTCCAGCATATTTAAACAGGGGAAACTCATCTCTACTCTCCGTGTGTACAGATTTTTAAGACACAGGGAGGTAAACTTTTCTAGATGCCTTTTTGTAATTTTTCTCGTCTGAAATGTGACTACAGAGAAACGCCTTGCCTGACTAACAACCTAATAACAGTTCATAGTGGAGGGAGGAAAATAATGTTTTACTCCAGGCCGGTCGGCATTTGTGTGTATGTGTGTTTTGATATTTATAGTGCTTCGTTTTTATTCTGGCCATCTCTTAGTATCTTCTTAATAATAGAATCTATATATGAGAAGTGAATGTGGAGTAGATTTTGCTGGCACTGTATGCGATTTACATATAGCTGGGTGTAGAAACTATATGTATCTACTCCCACCTAGCCATTTTATCATAGGGAAATTATGGTTTTACTTTTGGGACCCTTTAGTAAAAGCTACTGAGTAAAATCTTTGCAGTAGGGTGTGTGTGTGTGTGTGTGTGTATGTGTTTGTGCGCCAAGTTGTGTATCCCATTACTTAAGAGAATCTTGAGTTTCATGCAGAGGCCACAAGTGGCTTGGTAGCTGTTTGCTAAAGATGCCTGAACAGTGAGGAGAGCATCTTTTTGGCTTTCGGATCCTGCCACCGCTGCAGAGACTTGGAGAGGGAGGGCTGAGGTTCCTCTGTGCTTCCTGGGGCCTCTTCCCTATGCACCTTTGCTTGTCTGTTTGTCTTGCTACTGACTTAGTATTCCGCTTTGACCGGGATACTAAGTGCGGTCTCTTTAAAATAAAGAACAGGTTGCCTTTTGAAGATGCACTATGGCCTGCCCATTGGGACCCTGGTCACACTAGTGACATTGCCTTGCCACTTTGCCTTTCTATGCGAGAGAGAGAGAGAGAGAGAGAGAGAGAGAGAGAGAGAGAGAGAGAG
>NW_021604786.1:3101741-3127875 GCF_004785775.1 Grammomys surdaster | reverse complement strand
AGAGAGAGAGAGAGAGAGAGAGAGAGAGAGAGAGAGAGAGAGAGAGAAGAGATGTCTGTGGGCCAAGATGAGGCCTGAATTCCTGGATAAATGGATAAATGGTCAGGTAACACCTCTCTTTTCCTCTGCTAGGCTCCCTGAAACCACACATTTTCTGGGCCTGATTTTTGGGATTGTTGTGCAGCTGAATTCCTAGTATCAGCCACAGTCACAGGCCCAGGGGCTTCAAGATGGAGACTTTCAGTTCCAGCTTTCACATGGTGGTGGTGGTGGTGTGTGTGTGTTTGTTATGGTTAAATGCTGGGGAGACTGTCTTGTCCTTGGATACTCCCCTAGGAGTTCTGATTGCATAAGATCACGTTACCCTCAGAGAAGTGACAGAGGTTCCTTTTAAAAGGCCATGAGTAGTGTCTGGGAAGCCATCTGGCTCATGCAAGAATCTAAGGAAGTTACAACGCACCCAAAGTGCCACAGGTGTGACACACCTCAGATGAGGGGCATCCTAAACCAGTGGTTGTCAAACAGAACATTTTCATTTTTTTGGTCTTCTCCTCTCAAGAATATGAACCTGTTCAGAGCTGTGGGCACCCAGCAGGACCAGAAGGTGCTATCCTGAGACACAGATGTAGTAGGTGTCCTGGAAGTGTTTGGGTGCCATGTTAGTCTGTGCTGAGGAGATCCTTTCCTCTTCAGTGTTTCTGAGAGGCAAAGGTCCTCTGGCTCCTGTCTCCACCCAAGTCCAGTGCCTCCTCCCTAGACCACAGAAATTCCAGCAGAAGAAGCTTTCCTTTGGTTCAGGCCTCTGGTATTGATCCTTATTAAAATGGAAATTAAAAACTCTGTGCCCTGGAAGGCACATCCAAGCAGTCACTAGAGTTTCCTATGAATTATTTTATCAGATAGTCCAATCTGAAAGGATGCGGCTTGGCCAGTTGTGATTATTTGTGTGTGTGAGCTTACGTATGGTTAAGTGTGCTGCGCATGATAATACAGTGTGTGCATGGGGGGGGCCCGTTGGAGGTCAGAGGTTAACATCCTGTGTCTCCTTTGATCTCATTTAACCTCATCTCTCACTGAACTTGGAGTTAATGAGTTAATAGATGGGTTAAGACTGGCTAATGAGCTCTGGGGATCCCCCACCCCACCCCGTCTCCATCCATCCCCAGTCCCGGCCTTCATATGTACCACCACTAGGATGGACTGACTTTAAAGTGGTTGCTGGAGATTCAAATTCAGGTCTTCATACCTGAGCCTAAGACAATGTCCAAATGAGCCCTGTCTCTCTCTCCCCAGCTGGAGGTCCAGGGAGGAGTCAGAGGAAGAGTGGAATTAGGTAGCAAGGGCAGAATCCTCTTCTTGGTTTTTCTCAGGCCTCGAAATGCCTGTGCAGATCTGGATGAATTTAATTCATTCTTTACACAATCCCCCCCATCCTCCCGCCCCCAACATCAGAGTGACCGTAGCCTTTTGTCACTTCCGTAGCATCTTTTTAAGATGTGTTGCTTTTAAAGTCTGTCACTGGGTCACTGTATTTAGATTGGTGTCTCCTGTGCAAAAAGTTCTACCTAGTAGCCTCTAAGCTTTGGTTTACAAAACAAACTGATAACCACCACCTGGAAGAGAGATTGGATCTTGTGAAAGCTATAGACCTCCCCCACACCCCCAGGCTAAGAGACTTGAATGGATTTGGATTGGAATCAGGTCAGAGGTCACTTGGGTTCTAGAAACAGTTAGAGGACAACATTTTAGAAGCATACTAGTTAAGTGGCTGGGCAGTGCTGCTTAAAAGTTTACAAGAAGCTGGAGAGATGGCCCAGTGGGTTAAGAGCACCGGCTGCTTTTCCAGAGGACCGCGGTTCAATTGTCAGCAACCACATGACATCTCTTATGTGTCTATAACTCTAGTTCCAGGGAATCTGATATCTTCACACAGATATACCTATCGGCAAACACCAATGCTCATAAAATAAAAGTAAAAAAAAAAAGTTTACATTGCAGGGCTGGGGGTGTGGCTTAGTACGCATGTAGCCCTGGGTTTGATTCCAAGCACCAAATAAAACTGGATGATGGTAGTGAATACCCTAAGTTCCAGCACTTGGTGGTAGAGGCAGTAGGATCAGACTGGAGTTCAAGGTCATCTTTGGCTCCACATAGTACGGTTTGAGACCATGGATTACAAGAGACATTTCAAAAAAACAGAACCCTACAGACAACCTGCCCCGCCCCATTCCACAGTTTCCCATCCTACCCCCAGAGCTGTATGGAGGCTGAGGCAGGGCCAGGCTGGAGTCTGCTCATCTCAGTCAGGTGATTCAGAGAGTGCTGGTGCAGGTGGTTCTGGGAAATTCCCTAAGAGGAGGTTGTGTCTTGGCAACTTCCACATCAGGGGTATGATGTTGCAGGAAAGAGAAACCATTTCTCCTCCATCCAGGCAAGCTGGGGCCTCTCTTCCTATTTAACCAGAGAAGATAACTTCCCATAGCCACACCTTTAGCTTCCATTATTCCAAGAAGTCTTGTTCTCCTGTCTCCCGAGCCTCTGGAAATACGGAGTGGCAATGTCATGTGACTTCTATCTGTGGTCTTTGAGATGTGGAGCAGGAACTAGGGAGGTTCCCTGGAGTAAAAGTCTTGGAATCTTGGGCATTAACTTGGCCTCCCTGGGGCCATATTCCTTCCTAATGTCAGGCTGGACTGAGAAGGTGTGGACTGTCATGTGGGCTATGACCTGGGCAACCCTCTCTTTTGTTTGTGTTTGGCAAAGCAAGCAAAAGTAAAAGAGGGAGAAAAGGCACAGATTGGAGTTATTGCAGCCAGGCCAAGACAATTGCAAGTGAAGAGTTCTCTGACTTAGTCTGCTGAGGAGAGCTACCGAGGAGTCACTTGCTGGAAGTGCCTTTAACATTTTTTTTTTTCCTTTTCACCATGGCCAGCCATAAGAAAAACATTCTCCATCACAGTCTGGTCCTATCCAGACATGGGATTTCAGTGACATCCAGGAAGTAGCCGTTAACTCTGCCTTGATGGCATTTTCTAGTCTGCCTAAGCACACTGGCAGTATAATGTTAGTGGCTGGGCACTTAGCAGAGACCCGCTGGGGTAGTGCGCCATCTGAAGAGCATTATCAGGGCATGCTGCCTTATCGTGAGGCTTTTGAAATTTCCTTCCGTCGAATTCACAATGGACTACAAATATTTATGCCAACATGCTATGCTTCCAGACAGCTACTTCTGAATGAATCATTATGATGGGTTGTTTTCTTTCTTTCTTTTTTTGAGTCATTTTATGTTAGTATCTAAATAACAGGTTTGCTTGTAGCGTTCTCATGCATCCTTAGTTTCAGTCGGTTGCCTTCCTCCACCCTTCCGCTCATCTCTGTGCACCCATCTTTCCTTGTCTGTATCTTCTTTTCCCTCTTGTGGACCTTCTCTAGTTTCCCAACTTCTACCCTACCCACTCCTACACAAATACACTCATATAAAAGTCAGGAACCTCATAGACAGCGTCTTTGTGAGCCTAGGCTACCTCGCCTAACATAATATTTTTCAGTTTCGAGGACCTACGAGGGAAATCAGAAAAAAAAAAAAAAAAAAAGATCGGCTCTTAAGCTCCCGTTCAGCACTACAGGATTGTAAGAGAACGCCGTGCTCCATCAGGAAGCCTCTTAGTCTGAGCTGATGGCTTTCCAGACGTGGAGAGCGGGCTCATCGCTTTCCGTGGGTAGACTCCGGTTTCATAAGTGGGCTGGTAGTGTCCTTTTTAAAGGCCCTCCCTGGCAAGGACAAAAATGAGATGCTGATTGAGGGCTGATGGTCACCTAGGAAAGCAACTGAGAATTTTCTACCCCATGCAAAGAGCAGGGATATAGGCTCTGAGGCCTGTGAGGACATCCATTTTTCATTGTTGGGCCAAGGATCTTGAGTTTGTGTCTCCTGAGTGGCAGCTGGCCATTGTTTAGGAGATACTTCTCCTCTGCTAATTTGGTCCAGCCTTCATGACCCACAAAGCACCTACCCCTCTGTAGGTTCTGGTGCTGAATTCCCATCTTCAGATCTTCATGCTTAGAGGAGAAAGCAGTAACTCACAGAGGGGAAAAATATTACCCCCAAGTCTCCAGGTAGCAGCACTGCTGAACTCTGGGCTGGGACTGTCTGTGGGTCGAAGCCTAGTTCTTAGAACTGAGGATTCTAGGTTTCTACATTCTGTGACTTCTTCTATTTTACTCTTGGAAAACATTGTCATTCGCATGACAAAGCCTACACAAAGAGCTGTGCGTGAATATGGATGACGAGCGAGAAGGTAAAACTTGGGACCTTAATTGCTCTTTTTCCTGAGATAAATAGAATGGAGTGGTTGGTAGTCAGATACTTGAGAGAGCAAAGAGGTTTAGATTATTCAGTCAAAACGAGCATTTTGTTAACTCGGCCAACTTTATTTTATTGCCAGAGGGAACAGAATATTCTGTTAGATAAAGAGGGTTCAAGTCTGTAGGTGGCCTTTGTGTAATTCACTACAAAAAGCCGTAATTTAAAAAGAGGCTGGAAGGGAAGGGAACCAGAGCTTTCCTGAGTTAATTTTGTGGGCTAATTATACAGCATTTCCCGTGATGAATATTTAAATATGCTATTGAATGTAGCATTAGCACTGTATTGTATTTGCACATATGTGTTTATTTGTTTTATTTTCACCTGCTCACTACACTGAGTTTCTCAGAATCTAGGTTTCTAAAATCTTGTATCTTTTGGAAGTAACGTTATTTTGACTGTAGATATGCCTAACTTGAGTATAACTATGTCTAACTTGAGTACAGCTATGTCTAATTTGAGTATAGATTTGTTTAACTTTTGTATAGCCACGTCTAACTTGAGTAAAGATACATCTAACTTAAGTATAGATATGTCTAACTCATCCGAATCAAGAATAGAAAGAAGAGAAGAGGGCGTTCACGCTTAATATCCTTAATAGGAATTTGATATTTCGGACATGCATTTACCTCAGTGGATTGGACATTCAAATAAAATGAACAGGTTGGTGCTTAACCCTAGAAAACTTATACACATTGGTTCAACTTTTCGTCTTGCTGTGGCGAGACAACTTGACAAAAACAACTTAGGGAAGGATTTATTTTGGCTCACAGTCTGAGGGGACGGTCAATTCATCATGGTGGGCAAGGCACAAGGCTTGAGGAGGCTGGTAATATTGCATCTAGTCAGGAAGCAACAAGAGATAAGCCCCTGGCTTGGTGATACCCACAATCAGGCCAGGTCTTTCCACATCAGTTAACATAATCCAGAAACTCTGGTTAAATTGCTGATCACTATCAACCATCACACAAGGCAAATTGAACACCTGGGAAGCAGTCAAAAGCTTAGTAAATACTTCTTTTTTCAGTTGTTTAAACTGCTCAGTTATTTTGCCTAGGGAGCAGAGTCGTTCTAAAAACCAAGGATTCTTTGAGCATCCTCTGGACGCCATCCTGTGCTTGGGAGCCACGGTGGTATCTCTAGAAAAAGGATTGTAGCTATTTTATATAGACATAGTTGTGTCTTCAGATTCCTCATGCAATGAGAAACCAAGTCAAAGCATCTCGGAGGCCAAAAGCCATCAGAACCTAAGGATGAAGAGTTGTCATTTATACCTTAAACTGAACACCGTTACAGGAGTGTGTGTGTGTGTGTGTGTGTCTGTCTGTCTGTCTGTCTGTGAATCTGCCTGAGAAGGTTCCTGTTCAGAGCTGGTACCTCCTGGCTTTGGCCAGTGAAGGATGAACAGGAATGGTAGATGGGAAAAAATGTTCCTGGGCGGGGCTGGGCGGGGCTGGGCGGGGCTGGGTAAACGGCTGGGAAGAGGAACAGAGACTCCCTCCTACTTATGGAGAATAACACTCGATTCCCCAGGGAGTTGGAGACACCGGGGATTTTTTTTTTTCAACTTGGAAGAGCCAAATCTTTTTCATTAGGCTAATTAGGAAGTCTTGTGGAAAAAAAAGATAAAGTCCAAGGCCGGTGATTGCTGTTGTGGCATGGGGAACCGGACGGAGTGCCTGATACAGAGGGCTAAGGGGTCTCTTTTGAAAGCTCTCCTCTTGGTGCCTGGTATTCATTCCTATGCTGAGAGTATCTTGACACTTTGTGAGAGCCTGTTAGCTTAGACCAGGCTGTTCTCAACCTGTGCATCGAGACCCGTTGGGGGAGGTTGACTGACTCCTTCACAGGGGTCCCATATCAGATATCCTGTATGTCTGATATTTGTGATTTGATTCACAACAGTACCTAAATTACAGTTACGAAGTAGCAACAAGATAAATTTATGGTTGGGGGGTCACCACAACATGAAGAACTGTATGAAAGGGTCGCAGCATTGGGAAGGCCTAGAAACGTTTGCTTTAGACTACCGAGCTGTGGAGGAGAAAAGTCACAGCTGCTTCAAAGTTTTCAGCTCATCAGCTTTGCTGTGCATGTCGGGATTGTATTGTTGCCCGGCAGACATCAGGAACTGGAGCTGAGTGTTGTCCTGTTTTTCTTTGGACAGTGGTGGGGATCGTTGCGGTTTATCATTTTTCCACGCTAGCCTTGACACAATTCTAGACTTTTTTTTTGCTGCTTGTATTACAGTAGGCATTTGTATCTCACAACCCATTCTCTCTTTTGCCTCAGGTGTGACGAAGATACAGTCTCTGTACATGAAGACGAAGACGACTGCTCTGGGCTGAGGTATATCTCAACCTTGGTTCTGATTTGTGAGGGAAAAAAAGAGACCGGGTGGATCTGGCATCTCGTTTTTTTTTTTTAATCCAAACATCATCTCTCTGGGGTTCTCATCTCCTCAGGAAAGTTTCCCCGCGTGTCAGCTTTGAGATCCCCAGAAGAGAGTCTTGTATTGGGAACGCGCCCTTTGTTATTCACCAAACACATTGAACGTCTCAGACTTTGTTATCGAGGGTTTCAGATTCCTACCTGAATGAGGAACAAACGTATCTCTAAAAGATGCTGTTCGTTCCTTTCTCTGGAAAGAACACGAGTAGCTGCTGAGCGATCCGCTGTGTCCCAGTACAAGCCGTACACTTTACTAGAGTGGGTTCGGTTTCCAGCCCTGGCTGGGAATGTCCAAGGCCATTGGTGATATAGAAAAAAGTTGTTTATCAGTTGGATCACCAGCTACTAACCCATTTGAGACTCGATTTTAACTGTTTTGAATACATTTATTCACACCGCTTGCTCTCTGCTCTAAGCCCACTCTCCTGACCACCAATCCTGGCGTAACTCCGCCCCCTTGCCACCCCTCCGCTTTGTGAGTTCAGTCTTCACCTGTAGGAAGGTGTGTTGGGTGGGGGCTGGGAACTCTTCCCTGCTGGGGCTTGCCTCTCTGGCTTTACGTGTCTGAGCCGCTTGGGGTGTCTGGGGAGGGAATTGCTGCTTCCTATTCCGCCTTACCAGAGCACTGTCTTGGGTGCTTCTGGTGAAAACATCTCGGAAGCAGCCGCACTCAGTGAATCGCCACGGAGTTATCCGATATTGATCATCTAAGGCGATTTATACCCTCATTTAGTTATGGCCGCCATTACTTGTATTGCCTAGCAATATGGAAAGCAAAAGGCAAAGAGATTTAAGCGGGGCAAATGGTTTCAGAGGAGAACATTACTCTTCGGGTATATATTATATGGAACTTGATGGTTGACGGAAAAAATCACAAGAACCATCCCTACCAGAACCGAGTAGGATGTGTGCATGTGAGACTGGGAATCGAACCCGGGACCTTGACTATGTAAGGCATTTACTCTGCCTCTAAGCCATATCCTTAGATCCATCTTCCTATCTTTTACTTTTTGTTTTGCGATGTGGCTAAGTTTCCCAGGCTGGCCTTGGAGCTTTTGCTCTTCCTGCCTCAGCTTCTAAAAAAGCTGGAATGGCAGACCTGTGCCTCTCAGGAACTCAGCCCTGAGGGAGCCCACACATTGAGATCGTCTGTGTTGTGTCCAAGGCATTGCTCAAACGCCTGCATCACGTCTCGAACCAAGGATTCAGCCTAAGAGACTGAGACCTGTTCGATCATTCTGGGTGTGTTTGAGTTGGTCTGTCTGCTACTCGCGTGCTGTTTAACCATAGAGCTTTAGAATCTTAATCTGTAAATTTGGGATCTCTGGACGTAGCCTGAAGGTCTCCCCTTGTGATTGTGGGAGAGAAATAGGATACCCATGGGGAGCAAAGTGTCTTCAAGTGAAGACCAGGAAGAAAGAGTGATAAAAAGAATGAAATTCATGGAGCTGTCTTCAGTTCGCTTGAGGCCCTGGGTTTCAGTTCTAGTAAACGAAACAGGCATGGTGGTACATCCCTGTAATTCTGGCATTCGGTGGATGCAGGAGGAAAGACAGGAACTGAAGTACAGGGTCATCTTTGAGTAATAGTGAGTTCAAGGCGAGTCTGGGCTATAAGAAATCCTGACTAAACAATTAAAAAAGAAATCAAAGCAAAACAAACAAAACCAAAAAGCAACAACAACAACAACAAAAATCAAAAAACAATGCAAGAATCACATTCACATTTTTGGGGGTTTCTAAGTGTATAAAATTGCCTGCACCTGGGCTCCCTTTGAAGCCAGCCTACTGAATTCCAGCAGCTGATTTCAAAACAGGTTTATTCTGGTTTCGGTGCATTCTAAATTAAGTCTTCTTTTGTTTTCTCTCTCAGAGATGAAGACAATAAAGAGAACTACCCTCAGGTGGCCGCTGGAATAGAAGAGCTCGCCCCGCCCCCGCACGAGGCCCAGCAGCATGTAGAACAGACCCTGCCGGTGGATGGAGTGCTGAGAACCAGTATGGGCAACTTCAAGTCCCGAAAGCCCAAATCCATCCACAGAGCCGAGAGTGGCCGGACTCACGGAGAAAGCCAGGTACAGCTCCACTCTCTGGTCTCATCCATGGAGAGGCCTCCCTGGGGCAAGGGCACAGCCTGCCTAGTGGGCTCGGTGCAGCAGGGTTAGCGTGTATGTCGTCTGAGATGTAGCAATACCTTCTTTAGGGACTGTGCTCCGAGAAAGCTAATATTCTGGTATCCTTCAAAACTGGCATCTTTCCTCTCTCTCATCTTTACCCCTGCCCTCTCCTCCCTTTCTTTCTGAGGTAGGGTCTTACGTAGGCGGAAGCGAAAGCCATACATAGCTGAGGCTGACCTGCTAATACTCCTGCCTTTACCTCCACCCTCCAATCATTGCAGATGTGCGGTTTGCGTGGTACTGGGGGTCAAACAGAGGGCTTCATGTATGCTAGGCAAGCATCCTACCAACTGAGCTCCACCCCCAGGTCCAAACTGGCATTCTTGAGTAGGAGATTTCAATAGGAAGTTGCACTGTGTTCTTTGGAGAGGGCTTGGCACTCATGCAGGATGATGTAGGTTTTGTGCAGAATTGGGGATTCCACTCAGTGAATTAGGAGTCTCTCGTTGGTCTCAAGTCATTCTCCTTAAGCTAAAGAGGAGCGGCTTGGCCGGGCGGTGGTGGCGCACGCCTTTAATCCCAGCACTTGGGAGGCAGAGGCAGGCGGATTTCTGAGTTCAAGGCCAGCCTGGTCTACAGAGTGAGTTCCAGGACAGCCCGGGCTATACAAAGACTTTCTCTAAAAAAAAAAAAAAAAAAAAAAAAAAAGAGGAGCGGCTTTGTACGATCAGTTATGCATGTATGTTTGTCGTGTTGTATTTGTATGCAGCTTTTGGTTTTCTGAAGTCAACTAATATTAAAATGGATGGTGAATAAAGCAGTTTACCCACTACTATATATATGTATATGTATATACTATAAAGTATATATAGTATATATATACTACTATAAAGTATATATAGTATATATATACTACTATATACTATATACTATACTATATACTATATATACTATATATATACCTATATATAGTATATAAAGTATATAAAGTATATATAGTATATATATACTACTATATATATATATAAGTATATATATACTAATATAAAGCAGTTTACCCACATATATATATATATATATATGTGACAGGAGTTTCCTATGTAACTCAGGCTGGCCTTAAACTTGCTAGCCTCCTGCCTTAGCTCCAGTTGACAATACTGGATGACAGAGGTGTATCGCCACTACACTAGTTTGCTATTTTATACGTTTAAAAACTTTCTAGTTGTCTATAAATGCAGCAAAGAAAATGATCTTTTAGTCGAACAGCCCCTGATACTTTATGTTCTTAGGAGATATTTAATAAACAGGACCTATCACAATCTCACTAGGAAGTCACATTTCCAACCCCAAGACGACATTTGTAATGTACCAAACATAACCTTTGGGATGTGGCTGTTGTATGGTTTGTTAACACTTAGGCACCTAAAAAAAATGATGTGGGAGACCCAAGGCGTGATAGGTTAATTACGTATTACTGTTAAGTCCGGTCCAATTTGCAAACTGACACCAGGTGATCTTCCGGTCAGAACAGCCTTGGCTAGGTAGCTTATTTGACTTGATTGTATGTGCCTTTGCAGTTTTATGGTTCTGGCATTTTGACCTCTTGGTTAGGCCTTTCATTTTTCAGTGACTCGTAAATACCGGTTGCTTTGTGAAGGGGAGAGATAATTATCTCAAGCTTCCACTTTCATTGTGGAGAGAGGCAGGCTCGGGAAATATCCCTGGTTTCCAACGAGCTTGAGACTCCAAATCCACTGCAGCATCTCTGCAGAGGAGGGTTCTGGTGGGGATGCAGATTCAAGACGGATTGGTCCTGGGGTGGGGATCTGATCTGATCATGGCCTAAGGGACCACCTGTGACACTTGAGGACAGCCAGCCACTCCTCCTCAGAATGCCTTCCTTCTTGCTGTTCTCTAGTGTGGCCTCAGAGAGATGACACTGTCATCACTTGTCATAAGGTGGCGATGGGGCGTGGAATTCCCAGCCTGTTGCTGAAGGTTACAGGAGCGGGAGGAGAGGAGAGGAGCTGGCTAAACTCTCGCTATAAAGCTGTATTGCAGTCCTGGTTGGAAGGTAGACCTCCCGGTAGAAGCTAAGTAGCCTGTTCTGATTCAGTAAGCTTCATTTTCAGAGGCAATACCATAGGCAAAACAGATTCCCCCAATTCTATATCCTGGTTAAAGGGAAGACCGTTTATGATTGAAGATCTACAAATAGCCCCATTGCTGTGAAAATGTGGTGTGAACATACAAATATGGGTGGGGTGGGCACAGACATGGATGCGGTGGGCACGGATACAGATGGGTTCGAAGAGATAAGGTATCACTTTTAAGTGTTTCTTTTAGCTCATGTAAGCACCTTGCGCTAAATTGTTGGGGATTACCAGTAGGTGAAAGTGACAGAGGGAGTCTATGATTTCAGAAAATTAGAGGAGCAGATCGCTAAACCAGAGGTTCTCAACCTGTGGGTCGCAGGCTCGCCCCCACCCCCCCAGTCGAATGACCCTTTACAGGGGTCGCCCATGGCTATCGGAGATCACAGAGATTTACACTACAATTTACAACAGCAAAATTACAGCTATGAAGTAGCAGCAAAAATAATTGTATGGTTGGGGGGGGTGTCACCACAACATGAAGAACTGTATTAGGAAGATGGAGAACCACTGTGTTAAGGGAGTAACCATAATGAAACCTTTCCTGATTGGGCCATTGGGTCTTTTTAGTCTTGTTCCTCCTAGTCTTGGGTTGGCTGTCGTGAAGCCATGACCTTTTTGTTAAAGTCTTAAAAATCCTACTTCACTTCACTGGTGTCACCCAGGTATACCCTAGGTCTTGGGTTTTCTTTGACGTGTCAAGGGCTTAATGTATCTTGTTCTTCACGATGAACGTGCTTGAGGTTGTTCTTGGTCAATGATCCAAAGCAGCCCTAACACTAAGTACACTCCCAAGCTAACTCTGGAAGACCAACAGCTGTCTACAGGTGACAGAAACCAAAGGAGCCGTGACAGATTGACTCCCAGTCATTTTGAAATCTGAAAGGTCCGAGCGTCCATCATACCAGCAATGCAAACAGATAGTAAAATAAATGTCTCCGAAATTAGAAAGAGTTCCTTTGAAGGGTAGTAATTAAGGCTGTATTAAAGCAGATAGGCAGCCTAGGTTCTGATTTTTTTTTTTATAAAAATGGATGGTTATAGTCTTTACACAGGAAATAATACCTTAATCTACAGCTTGATCCTAGAAGACAGTTCTAAGAATATCAGTAAAACAACCTACTAAGTGGGGGACTAGGTCTGTGTTTTTATTTAGCTCTGTAGGCCGTCTGCCCTGCTTTTAGCTCAGATATAATTGGGAAAGAATCCATTATGCAACCAGCATTGTGTTTTTTTCTTTGTTTGTTTGTTTGTTTTTTGGTTTTTTTTTTCTTTTGGTTTTTCAAGACAGGGTTTCTCTGTGTAGCCCTGGCTGTCCTGGAACTCACTCTGTAGACCAGGCTGGCCTCGAACTCAGAAATCCACCTGCCTCTGCCTCCCAAGGGCTGGGATTAAAGGTGTGCGCCACCACTGCCCAGCCTCAACCAGCATTGTTATATTTGAGAATGAAGTATGTTTTATTAGAACAGACCACTTAGTCCCACTAGGAATGTGACCTCTAATGTAATGTGAACTAACAGCATACCTCTCCGTCTGAAAACCAGTGGCTTTGGTGACTTACATTCAAATGAAAAAGGCAACAGACAGGTTTACAAAATAACTGTGATCATCCCTCACACTTAGCACTGGCTAGTAGTGTGTAAAGCCCCCATCATGACTCAGATAAACGTAGACGGAGCCATTCCATAAGGGTTTGGGTTGCAAGGTAAATGTGCCGTTTACGAGGTTTATCTCACAGGGTGGTAGAGAGTTCTCTGTGTAAGACGAATGGATTCCTTGGAAGGCAGAGGGATCGGAGCCTCTTTTGCAGCTTAAATTCTGCCTGTTGCAGGGGTTCCCCCCTCCCCCTGAACACCCACAATCATCAGCTTCTTAAGTTTAAAAGCATTGTCTTGGAAGCTGTAGAGCACTCCTGTAGGGCTGCGGTTGCAGCCGGTTTTGCGTTTTCTGTTCATGAAGTTAGAATGCACAGCCCTAAAGCTGCCCTTCAGTTTGATCCTAAGCGGTGTGTTGGTCTTAAGGGAAAGGAGGTCCCCAGCAGTTGTGGGCAGTGTGGCTTCATCCCTTACTTTTCTTTACTCTCTTAATAAACTCCATAGTCAGAAATAGCAGGTCCCAGCTGATGGGCGTGGTTCTGCAATCTTTCTTCCCTCCTGACCTTGGCCACATCCACGAGAAGGAAGTACATACAGTAAGAGAATCTGGAGGTTGTCTTTCTGTTTGAAGGTTCCAGGTTTGCATCACATTAAAATGATTTAGAAGAAGGAGGAACTTAGGCATATTTACTGATTGAAGACCCAGACCTCGGAGAGAATGCAAGACTACATCCTAAGATGCTGAAGTGTTTGAGATGCGAATGTTTCTTTGAGCTGTGGTTTTCCCTTATGCTTGCTTATTGTACTGGCTGGTTTTGTGTGTCAACTTGACACAAGCTGGAGTTGTCACAGAGAAAGGAGCCTCCCTTGAGGAAATGCCTCCGTGAGATCCAGCTGTAAGACATTTTCTCAATTAGTGAGCAAGGAGTGGGGGGAGGGCCCATTGTGGGTGGTGCCATCCCTGGACTGATGGTCCTGGGTTCTATAAGAAAGCAGGCCGAGCAAGTCAGGGAAGCAAGCCAGTAAGTAGCATACCTCCATGGCTTCTGCATCAGCTCCTGCCTCCAGGTTCCTGCCCAGTGTGAGTTCCAGTCTTGACTTCCTTTGGTGATGAACAGCAATGTGGAAGTGTAAGCTGAATAAACCCCTTCCTCCCCAACTTGCTTCTTGGGCATGGTGTTTTGTGCAGCAATAGAAACTCTAAGACACGTATCCTTTTCTCTCTTAGACAATAAGCTGTGTGGGAAAACATGGCTTGGGAAAACCTATTGAGTGGTCTGCTGAAAATCCAGGGTAACTGTTAGTAAAATTCCTTGATATGGTGGAAATCAGAGCAAGATGTGCTCTTCCTGCAGCCTGGTCCGGCTGAAACCCAGGAACAGATTGTCCCTGTTTAGAGTGTCTAATGCAATAAGCAAACACTCTTCCCTAAGAAGGGGAACTGACGCAAGGCATGGCTCATCCCTCCAAGTGTTTTATGAAAGATTAAAAGCGCTTCTGTTTTGAGTACTGCAGAAGTCAGAACATCCGTCCCCCACAACCTGAAGTGGGAAGATGAGGTTTGGATGGGTAGAAGCAACTTCCTGTGTTGGCACTCCAGGCTGTCCAGAGGGCATTCAATTTTAGTGTCAGGAGATGGAGTCTTCTCTTCCTCATTCCTCACCATCTGGCACCAGGCTGCACCCCATCCGTATGTCCTCCCCTCTGGTGGCTATTTTAACTGGATACAAAAAGTAGCAGGCTCTAAGGAGAGCTTTTCCGCAGAGAGCTATGGACTGCCAGCCTCTCGCTAACCCACTTCCTTGGGGAGACCAGCTGTTTGGTCTGGCATATATAATCATTGGTTTCTTCCATTTGGCTGCAGTAGGTGTGTTAAGAGGCTGGCACGCGATCCAGGCCTGTTTGTGATTTTTTTTCATTTTCATCCTTCTGCAGAAAGGAAGAAAAAAAAAAACCCTTTAAATGCTTTGAGGCAAACTAACCTATTAAATATTTACTGTATTTCTCTTTTTAGAAGATGTAGTTCTTACTGGGATCGACTCTAAATTAAGAGAAAGATAGTTTTCATTCTGTGCTGCTGTCTCCTGCCATCACAAACAACTAAGATGCTATCTCAGTTAGGGTTTTACTGCTGTGAACAGACACCATGACCAAGGCAACTCTCTTAGGCACAACATTTCACTGGGGTTGGCTTACAGATTGAGAGGTTCAGTCCATTATCATCAAGGTGGGAACATGGCAGCATCCAGGCAGGCATGATGCTGGAGAAAGAGCTGAGAGTTCTACATGTTGACCTCAAAGCCACTCCCCACAGTGACACAGTTCCTCCAACAAGGCCACACCCACTCCAACAAGGCCACACCCACTCCAACAAGGCCACACCCACTCCAACAAGGCCACACCTCCTAATAGTGCCATTCCCTGGGCTAAGCATATACAGACCATCACAGATGTTCTTTCTGGTTATGGGTCTACCTTGAATGCTGTTCTTTTCTTCCTCCCTGAGTCAGTTGAGAACTCGGACACACTGTGGTTCCCTCATGTGCCTTCATTTCCTGTAAGATCTTCCTGGGTCAAAAAAGAAAAATGGACCATTGATTTCTTCGTTTTCTTTCTGACAAGAGTAAAGCAGAGGGGGCAGCACAGCAGATTGGAGCCCTGGTGAGTTGAGGATTCTTGGAAGTGAGGTCAGGAGGGTTGACCTTTGACTTCTCTGGTATCCTACTATGGCCCCTCAGATTCATAAGTTTATCTTTTAATTAACAGCCTCCTAAGTGACGAGCAAAGCTGATGAAATATATTTCTAGAAAGGAATCTGGGATGTCTGTAAAGTAACTTTATCACTTTGGTGTTTATTTTTAGCTATTTTATTGGGTTCTGACGCCTCTACCTCCCTTCCAACCCTTATTCCACCGTGAGGCCTTACAACCCCCAACACTAGGTAGGAGAGAGAGAGGTTGGAGGGGAAAGGGGCATAGATCTCTTTCAGCCAACAAAATAGGCTTCCTGCTGATTAGGGCCATTGGGTTCCTCCGGGGCAAGTCCAATCTTTGTCATCAGGAAATCAAACTCCTTCTCATTTCTTTGCTCATGAACAATTTACAAACTGCAGTAAACAGGAACCAGGAGCAGCAGCCACCACAGGCCATCTCGGAACTGTTTCATTTGTACCCTCTCCAGAGTCCCCAGAATTAAACTATCTGCAGCTGGCAAATATCACACCCCTGCTAGTGCAAGAGGCAAATCATAATCACCTGCTGTGAAGCAGCCTCTTATCCCACACCTGGGATTATAAGTATATCCATATAACTTGGTTTTTAAAGAAACCAAAATTCTAACTACATCGCTTTTTCAGAACAGACAAATGCGGTATTCTGAACGGTATGAAGGAATCTTAAGAGCTAGGCTTCACTTGTGTATGCATTAACTCTGAAAAATGTTAAAAAAAAAAAAAAGATACTCAAATGGAATTTTGTTTTGAGCTTAAGGTCTTAAGTTTGCTAGCAAAAGGAAACGGCATTGTTATGCTTAGAGCCACATTGGCTGATGGATGCAGTGTAAATTTCAGAATTTATTTTAAAACATGAAAAAGAGTACCTGGGGCTATGGAATAGTGGCAGAAAGCTGGCAGATAAGCATGTGAGAGGCCCTGGCCATCCCTAGCCCCTCCCTCCCTCCCTCCCTCCCTCCCTCCCTCCCTCCCTCCCCCCCTCCCTCCTCTTCCTCCCTCCCTCCCCTTTCTCCCTCCCCCCTCCCCTTCCTCCCTCCCCTTCCTCCCCCACCCCCCACACACCCCGTGCAAATCACACACGAGTGCATACTCACAGAACTGGGAAATATTGATGGTCCCTGTTGAGTGTAGTCATGGAGAATGGTGAGAACTTATATTCGTGTGCACACAGTGGGGAATATTTAACAGAGACGCAGATTGTTCCCGTACAGAACAACTGTTCAAGTTTTCCCCTTTGTCCCTTATGCATCTTTTGTAAATAATATCTAACTTAAGCATTTTCTGATCTTTATTAAGTTATGAAGACAGTTTCTATATTGCGGTAACCTTATAAATCCAACCCAACGTCAAGAATGATCAATACTTGAAAGAAGTGGGTCCTCTGTGCGGCTGCCCCACTGCACCTGCATCCCTCCGTGGGGTTTCAAGACTTGATGCTTCCATCCAAAGGTTCCTTCAATAAACCCCAGAGACAAACATCTGAGTAATCGTGTATTATTGGCGGAATAAACTGAATGGCCCGTAGGTACACCGAAGATTAATATTGGTTGTCAAGTTGACAGGATCTAGACTCAAAGGAAACAGCCTTTGGGCGTGTTTGAAGTATTATCTAGGTTAAGGTGGAGAGACCAGCCCTGAGTGCCATCTCATCGGTTGTTAGGATGGAGAGACCCGCCCTGAATGCATCCCATTGGTGGTTAAGGTGGAGCGACCCACCCTGAGTATCACCTCATTGGTTGTTAAGGTAGAACGAACTACCCTCAAGGCCAATCCATTGGCTGTTAATTAAATGAAAAAGAGAAAGGTGCCTGTGAAACTCAAACTGTGTGTCAAAATAAGCTCTTCCTCCTTGTGGCGTCTATCCCGTGTTTTGTCACAACAGTAATATCTCCTGATCAAAGAAGGAACGGATACAGGAGTGGATGGATGTGGGCTTGCACGCCTCCTTAATCATTGGCTTTCTGTGTGACTTAGGGAATCAAAGCCACTTTCTTAAGGCACCTAAGATGAAGATGATCGAATTTCTCTCAGAGGTTTTTGAGGATTAGGAGGTATAATGAGAGAAAAGGCTCAGTGCTCCCGCACTTGTTTAATACCCAGAAAGGCCTGGGGTCCATCCCTACAAGTTAAACATAAAACAGATAAGGATATAAAATTACATGTTTAGCAACTTTTAGGGGTGAGGTACAAGTAGTTTATAGAATGCTTTATTTCCATTTGGCTGAATATATATTAAACCTCAGTAAACAAATACCTTGAATTAAACTAGGCTGCTAACCCAACCAACAACCTGAAGCTTTAGTGATGTAAACCCACAAAGACGCACTTCTCCCATGTGCTTTGTAGCCTTGGTTGATTGATGGGAGGGCCCTGTTCCCTGAAGTTAGTCAATAAGCTCTGTTTAGAAGAGTGAGCACTTCTGGTTTTGAGTCTCAGAGAAAACGGATCTGGAGGTTACTATGCCAACTACTCAAAGTCCCAGAGCTTCAGGGCTACACAGACGTTGTGTTCTCTCATAATTAATTATCCAGAGCTGGTCATAGGCTACCCTGCTAATTACAACCCTGTAATGCACTGGACCAGGACGAAATGCTCTACACAATGCTGTGGGGATAGGGCATGAGTGATGGCCAATGGCACAAATGACTTTCATGTTGTTTGTTTGAAAGAGTGTCTAACCCAAAGAACACTATATTAATTGGCCTTTTTCCCCCCTGTCTTCTGGTCCTTCAAAATACAGAAGTATCAATGATGCTAATGGCAAAGACTAGAAGAGAAAAGAACACTAATTAGCTTCGTTGTCATGTTATATTATTGAAGGAAGAGCTCAGGTTTTCTGAAGCGTTCCATCAATTAAGCGTTCCCTTTATTATTTCGAGGATCAAGAAAAGGAAGTCTAGTTTTAACTACTCTCCATAGCCAAGTGAAACTTTAGAGTCCACAAATTTTGCTGTTTTATCCAGAGGGCAAAAAAGTGGTCTTAGTTACTTGGGCCATGGCAACTAACCTTTGGATTTAGGGACCGCTGTGGGGTGTGTCACGGCTTGGAAGCATTTTAAAATTTGATATAAAAAGACTTCTGATAGGATGGTTTGAACATCTGTATATTTGTGTACCGTGACATCGGGGCTCCTACTTATCAACACGTGACAACCCGCACCCTCCCATGCTTAGTGACATTGTCAAGAACTCATTCCTTTGACAAAGTAGAAGATAGTTTAGTAATCACTGACACAGCCTGTTCTGCAGCTAGGAAGAAAAGATGTTTATAAAGTCTGGACAGCAGAAAAATAATGAGCTGACATTTTGGATAACTAAGAATTGCCAACCTAAACGTTGTCAACTGTAGTTAGGTCTGACGGTGAGATTATGTCCCTTGCAAGCCTGCAGTTTGGGGCTCTGTGCTTTCCGGAAAAGTATAATTGCCAGATTAAATACAGACTGACCTACTAAATTTAAATTTCAGATAAGTAATATTTTTAGAATAAATGTGGTCTAAATATTGCATGTTATATACTTAATTAAACTACTTAGCATGAACTCCAGGTTTATCTGAAACTTAAATTCCTATATTTTATTTGCTAACTCTGTGAGCCTATCAGGAGTGAGCAGTGTGGTATTTGACCAAAATACCTCTTCCAAAGGTATGTATGTACAGTTGTACCTCTGTACACTCCAGCTCTGGCAGAAATTAGAATTTTCTGAGCAGGGTCTGGAGAGATGACTCAATGGGTAAGAGCACTTGCTGCTTTTGCAGAGGACCCAACGTCAGATCTTAGCACCCACACTGGGCAGCTGTTCGCAGTCTCCTGGAACTCCAGGTTCAGTAGATTGTACTGCCCTCTTCTGGCCTCTGGGGGTGCTGTACTTACATGCACATAATTAAACCTTTAAAGATTTTTGTCTGTCTTTTGAGATTAAAGGTGATCTAATAAGGGGACAGTGTTAGTTAGGATTTTATTGCTGTGAACAGACACCGTGACCAAGGTAACACTTATAAAGACAACATTTAATTGGGGTTGGATTACAGGTTCAGAGGTTCAGTCCATTATCATGGTGGGGAGCATGGCAGCAGCCAGGCAGGCATGGTGCTGGAGAAACAGCTGAGAGTTCTACATCTTGAGCTGAAGGTAAACAGGAGAAAACTGGCTTCTGAAGGCAGACAGGAGGAGGCTCTCTCTACACTGAATGGCGCCTGAGCATAGGAGCTTCAAAACCCACCCCCACAGTGACATACTTCCTCCAACAAGGCCACACCTCCTAATAGTGCCACTTCCCGTGGGCCAAGCATGTTCAAACCACCACAGGGACACAATAGTTTGTGGAAATCAAGAGTTGTTCCAGTGTTTGTTTGTATGTATGTATGTATGTATGTATGTATGTATGTATCTCTATCTATCTATCTATCATCTATCTGTGTGTCTTTCTATCTATTATCTATTTGTACATCTATCTATCACCCATGTTTATCTATCATCTATATCTATCCATCTATCCATTCATCCATCCATTTTTTGTTAAGAAGGCTGACTTCCGTGAGCTACTTCTGTATTAAAATAATAAAAAGTGACACACTTTCTGCCACAGAACGATAGTACCATGTTCTGTGCACTAATCCTATTGAAGATATGCAGCCAGCCTGATCTTGCTGGTTTTGAATCCTGCAGTTTTTTATTGAGGCTTGTGTTAAGTCCATATTCACATGTGAGGACCGCTGGACTCTTGGAAGTACCGGTCCCATAGCTGCCTCTGGCATAGCTATCTTATCGATCCTCTGTGATCATGGTTAGACTTGGCTTTCACATCCAACAGATCTTGACTTTGTCTGCGGTGAATGTTCTTGTCATCCACGACCCTCCCAACTTCATTAATTGATAAGCTGCGCTCACAAGAAGCTATGATCAAGGAGGAGGTAACTGATTTCTGATGCTACGTGCGTCTCTGTGACTCCTCCATCTTAACACTGGTTGACGGTGGCTTCTACTCCGGGTGTCTGTGTACAGCCTTGTCTCGAGTGTCAGAAGCAATAACTCATTTAAGTCTCATAACGACCCCTGGAGGTCCATTGGATCTCATGGTCCCTTTTTTTTGCCATGGAGGAAATGGAAGAACACAGAAAGTTCATTTGCTCCAGGCTGTAGCAGTTAAATAAGAGGCTGAGAAGGGGAACACTAGATGGTGACATCTCTTCATCTGATTGTATTAAAAGCTGACTTGGGCTGATTATTGATTTGGAGGCCACATAAGACACACAAGGAATTATCAATACCCATAATAAATAATCTCTTCTGTGTTTGCATGTGTCTAGAACGTTAGAGGATAAAGCCTGCCTGGATTCAAGAGAAGGGGAATCCATTTCTAGAAGATTAAGTCTAATAAATAAATACTGCATTATTTAAGTGTACAGATGTTTTGCCAGCCTGTATGTCTGTGTACAACATACATATCTGGTGCTCACAGAGGCCAGAAGAACGTGTTACATTCTCTGGAACTGGACTTACCATTGTGAGCCAGCGTGTGGGTGCTAAGAATCGAACCTTGGTCCTCTGGAATTGCAGTCAGTGCTTTTAACCACTAAGCCATCTCTCTAGTTCCAAGGTTGAAATTTTTATGTGAAAAATAGTTTTTTTGTTGTTGTTGTTGTTTTGTTTTGGTTTTTCGAGACAGGGTTTCTCTGTGTAGCCCTGGCTGTCCTGGAACTCACTCTGTAGACCAGGCTAGCCTCGAACTCTCAAACTCAGAAATCTGCCTGCCTCTGCCTCCCAAGTGCTGGGATTAAAGGCGTGCACCACCACCGCCTGGCTGTTTTTGTTTTTTTAATTTTTTTTTTTTTGATTTTTGTTTTTCAGCTTACAGTTACAGTCGCTCATTGTGTGGAAGTCAAGGCAGGAACTTTAGACAGCTAGTCACATCATGTGCACAACGAAGAGCTTAGAGAAATGAACGCAAGCATGCTTGCTTGCTTACCAAGGTCTGATTTTTAATAGACCCAATGTAGGTGGACTTCCTTGGACCTCCTTGTGTTTGTTGAGGAGAGATGGGCCAGGAATAGAGAGATACACCAGTGTCATCAAAGAGCCTTCGTAGTATGCAAATACTACAATTTGGCACTTTCTATATGACAGTTCTGAGGCATTATGGAGGTACTTGTCTCTCAGGTAGTGTCTTAGTTAGGGTTTTACTGCTGTGAAGAGACCCCATGACCAAGGCAACTCTTATAAGGACAACATTTAATTGGGTCTGGCTTATAGGTTCTGTGGTTCAGTCTATTATCGTCAAGGTGAGAACATGGCAGCATCCAGGCAGGCACAGTACAGGAGGAGCTGAGAGTTCTACCTCTTTATCTGAAGGCTGCTAGGAGAAGACTGGCTCCCACATGGTTAGGAGGAGGGTCTTCAAGCCCTACACCCACAGTGACACACTTCCTCCAACAAGACCACGCCCACTCCTACAAGGCCACACCTCCAAATAGTGCCACTCCCTGAACCAAGCCTATTCAAACCACCACAGGTAATGACCAGGGCAGTTCGATTTACGTGTGGCGCAGGAGCAGAAAGTAGCAAGATAAGTTTCTGTTTATTTCACACTGCGGTAATTCCGTCTGTCTTTATGCTTCTGGGAGCTACTATCTGAAGAAGCTGACACAGGCTGATAACTGGTTGCTCAAGTTTAAGCAGTGGTGTCGAGGATGAAGAATGAAATCTGAAGTAAATGGTGACCAGGTAGACTGTGTGACCTTTAAGGTCTGGCTTTCTTAAAATTACAGATGTAGATGACACACTGCCCCGGGCATTAATTTACCACCAACGTGGGTCGTGGTGAGATGGCAAGGTGCAAAGTTCATAGACATTAAAACTAGGTTTTGAACTATCAGAACATCCCAGGGTATTCTCTCACCCCCGCCCCCGACATACGACAACTTTTTACAAGGTACCTTGAGGCACTCTTGTCACCATGATGCCAAGAGATGAGACTTGTGCTTGTGTCTAGGATGGGTGTTTAATCCATCCAGGAGGAGACAGTGATATCCATAGCCATGGCCTTCCCGACCTGTCTGGTGGAAGCAAAGTTTGTCACTTTGCTTGTATTTGGATCCCAGTGTGGCACCTCTGGTGACCTGTCTGCAAAGTGAGGGATGACCTACTTGTAAGTCCTTGTGGAGATTAAATGAGGTAATCCTTTAAAGCCCTTACCACAGTGGGTGGAACCTGGTAATGGGTGATAAGAGGTCAATAGGTATTGAAATATGAGCCAGGTACCATGGCGGTCACATCCTAGTATGCTGTCACTGCAATGAGATGGAAATGAAGACATCTTTTCCTCTCAGGAAGATGCTGGCGTTCTGTGGTCACAGTTACAAGGAATCATTAGAGTCATTGGTTTGGGCAGGGTTTGTGTTTCTTTTAGGCAGTGCGCATGCCAGTGGATCCGGTTGTAAAGCCAGACAGGAAGAGCTTAACTGTGGCATTTGCACCACTTTGATTTGGCAGTCAACAGTACTCCAGCTTTGCTCCTGGAGCGAGAGGCAACCAGGTATCCCAAGGGTTCACTTGTGACTGTAAGGGTCTCAACCTGGTATGAGATCGTGAAGCTGTCCGCCCTGCTCAGGAAGTCTTTGTCCCTTAAATTATGGCTCCTCCTTGGCTTAGCACGCAGTTAATTGTGTTTTCTGTTCAGCTATTGAGCTGGGACTTCTTCCTCCAAAGATAGAGATCTGGATGAAGGACAGAGGGTCATGGATATGGGACCATATGGGCAAGTTCACCTAGTGGATCAAATTTATGCAGTAAGAGTTTCTAAGTGGAAAATCTGAGAGGGAAGGAGGTTTCCAAAGCCGAGGGAATACACTGTGCATAAAGAGAGCACTGATGGTGTACAGAGGGGTCCCTGTCACGTGTCACTTGTCACATCTGGACTGTCATACATGGAGGAGAGGCGTGCATGTGGCTGGACTGCAACACCCAGTAGAGGCTGCACCATAAGGGCCGTGGGTTCTATCTCTCCTACTTAGCTTCAGCTACCAGCTTGACAAAGCCAGTTTTTATCGGAGGGGGCATCCGTTGAGGAATTGGATCCATCAGAGCGGCTTGTGGGCATTTCCGTGGTGGCAGTTTCCCGGACTCTTGATTGATGTAGGAGGCCTCTGCTCGCTCTTCTGGTGCCATCCCTGGACAGGTGGTCCAGGGTTATGTATGTGAGCATGGGCCGCAGGGAGCCAGGCTGTAGGCAGCATCCTTCATGGTTGCGTGAGCCACAGAGCAAGGCAGTGGGAGGCATCCTTCACGGTTCCTGCCTTTGCTCCTACTGGAGTCCCTGATCCGATTCCCCAAGGTGATGGATTGTGACTGATGATCAACTCAAGTAAACCCCCTCCACAGTCGCTTTGGGTCATGGTATTTATCACAGCAACAGGGGAGTGAATTGGGTCAGCGTCTGAGTGATTTCTTGTCCAGGATCTTTTCAGACATTTCCTAAGTCTGGGCCTTGTTGTAAGAGGAGGTGTCTTTGCAAACCCTCCAGAGAGTATATCATTCCTATTTTGACCACCATGATTCAGATCTATGCTTAGAGAATTTCTCATAGGGAAAAAACAATCAGACCCCCACTCTCCACTATACAAAAAAGAAAAGGCCAATGTTTGCTTTCCCACCTTCCCTATCAGGTCATGGGCCACCTTGGATTTGGTCACCTGCCTCATTCTTGGCAATAGAATGTATAGCTCATAGAAGGGAGTTCTGGGGTGGAGCCCATGCAGAAGCAAGTGAGATCTGAGTAGACGCAGTGGTCTTAGTGTGTAGTGTAAGCATGGTACAGTGGTGAATTAGCTACTTATCAATCACATGGTCTCATATTTTAGAGTTCAAATACATGTGTTTATATACATACATACACACATCTATACATACATATGCACACACACACATATATATACATATACATGTAGACACATACACATATATACCCACATATATACACACATATATACACACATATACACACATATACACATACATATATATATACATATACACATATATACATACACACATATACGCACATATATACACATACACACATATATATATATACACATATATACATACACACATATACACACATATATACACACATAAATCATTTAGTTTTTTCTTATCGTTTCAAGACTCTAGACCCTTCTTTCATGTCGTCGTTTTGAGACTGCAACTGTGTTAATTACATTTCTTTGTTTCTGTGACAAGTGTAAGGAAGTTCTAGGTAGTCATGGAGTGAGGCCCACGAGGCAGCCAGCCACACTGGATCCGCAGGCAGGGAGCAGAGAATGAATATTGTACTCTGTTGGGGTGATATTTTTAAAAGGCTGAGTTCGTACTCTCTTTGCCTGTTCCCTTTTATCCACTCCAGGGCCCCAGCCTGTTGGTGCTGATGTATGGATCCAGGGCAGTCTTCCTACCTCAGCTACCAGAGTCGAGATCATCCCTCACAGGCTGGCTTAGAGATGGTCTCCTTTTGCAATTCTGAAGCCTGTCAAGTTGCTAGTCAGTATGAACCATGATCGATTCATGGTTTGTTTTTTTTTTTTAGTTAAGTCAGGGTCCGTTTATTAATATTTTTAATTTGTTTGAGATTTAATTTTTTAATTTGTATTTTATACCGATGGGTGTTTAGCCTGTGTGCATCTGGCTCATCAAATGCACACACTGCCTGCAGAGGCTAGAAAAATTAATATTAGAGTTACTGAGTGTTGAGAGGGTTTTAAACTCTATAGGTTCTGAGAATCGAGCCCAGACTTCTGGAAGAACAGTCGCTGCTCTTAATCACCGAGCTATCGTCTCTCTGGACCCTGTTAATGAATTTTAACCAAAAAAAAAAAAAAAAAGGACGCTCAAAAATGTGTCCCACTAAATTATTCATGTGAATAATTCATCAGCAAATAGTTACTGGGTATCTGTTGCAGATCTTACAGTGAGCAAGTCCTTCGAGAGAGGGGCCCTTGTGAAGCTTTCATTTCTACACCTGTCTGTTGGTTGGCAGTAGCAACCCCCCAGTGTAGAGAGTGAAACATCATTCTAACAAGGCCATACCTACTCTAACAAAGCCAACAAGGAAGATTGCAAGCTTCCCTATCATAGATTTGCTTCTGTTATTCTTGGTATTGCTGGCCTGCTGTGATTCTGGCCTCTTTAACCATCCCCCAACCCGCCAACTCCTATGAAAATGAGCTTGAAGCATGGTCTATACGGTTACAAATACTGGGTACCATCATCTCAGCTGCGGGTGCTGTGTTGAGTGTTATGGTGTACGCTCCTTTTTCTTTCACTTGAGCTGGCGTGTTTCTGAGTGAAAGCCTTCCGTAAATAAGAGGCAGTACGATGAATATTTAGATCTCCTAGCTTTTCTTAGGCTTTCCTGTAAACCCACATCAACAGCTCTTTCTGGGCTGGAGAGATGGCTCAGTCAGTAAAATGTTTCCTGTGCAAGCATGTAGACGTGACTTTGGATTCCCAGAATTTGGGTGGAAAGTTATGTATGGCAGTGGGCCTGCCATCCCAGCTCTTTGGAGGCAGAGACAGGCAGATCCTGGAGCCAAGCTGGCCAGCCAGCCTTGCCTCAGGGTAAATCTGTGAGAGAACCAAATTCAATAATTAATGTGGAGATCAATTGAAGAAAGCACTTGATATCAACCTCTTGTCTCTAGTCTCTTTATGTGTCGTGGCTTGAATATGC
>NW_021604786.1:3098529-3101731 GCF_004785775.1 Grammomys surdaster | reverse complement strand
TCAACCTCTTGTCTCTAGTCTCTTTATGTGTCGTGGCTTGAATATGCGTGGCCTAGGGAGTGGCACTATTAGGAGGTGTGACCTTGTCGGAGTAGGTGTGTCACTGTGGATGTGGGCTTTGCACATACACACACATATATAGTTAACGGTTGCTTGGGGGTAGGGGCTCATGAGACCCTGCCCCTCCATAAGGATTTATCATTAGGGAAAATTTGTTACTGGGGAAGGGCTCATTACCCTCTTATCAAGTTCCTATAGATAGTTTAATGAATGCTCTGCAAAGGTGCTCACAAACTCCCCCACAATTTGTAACCAGCTAATGAATTACTGATGGAGGGGTTCCTGAAGCCTCTGTCATAGTTAGAGATACTATTGCTACAGTGAGACTACTGTTACAGCATGACCAAAAACAACATGGGGAGAAGAGGGTTAATTTCACTCACAGTTCCATATCACAGTTCATCATCACAGGAAGTCAGGACAGGAACTCAAGCAGGGCAGGAACCTGGAGGCAGGAACTGATGCAGAGGCCATGGAGGGGTGCTGCTTACTGGCTTGCTTCCCCTGGCTTGCTCAGCCTGCTTTCTTACAGAACCCAGGACCACCAGCCCAGGGATGGCACCACCCTCAATGAGCTGAGCCCTTCCGAATTGGTTACTAATTGAAAAGAAAAAATGCCTTACAGCTGGATCATGTGGAGGCATTTCCTCAAGGGAGGCTTCTTTCTCTCTGATGACTCTAACTCATGTCAAGTTGACACACAAAACCAATACAGCCCCCATATGCTTATATTTTTGAATATTTGATCCCCCATTTGTGGAACTATTTGGGGAGGTCTGGCCTTATTGGAGGAGATGTGTCACTGGGGGATGGGCTTTGAAGTTTCAAAAGCCCATATCAGGCCCAGTCTGCCCACATCTCCCATTTGATGCAACTTGTTGATCAGATGGAAGCTTTTGGCCTCTGCTTCACATCTGCTTCACATCTGCCTGCCACCATCCTGTCTGCCATGATGATAATGGAGTGTCTTGGTTAGGGTTTTACTGCTGTGAAGAGACACCGTGACCAAGGCAACTCTTATAAAGACAACATTTAAGTGGGGCTGGCTTACAGGTTCAGAAGTTCAGTCCATTGCCATCAAGGCGGGAACATGGCAGCATCCAGGCAGACATGGTGCAGAGAAGCTGAGAGTTCTACATCTTCATCTGAAGGTTGCTAGCAGAAGACTGGCTTCCAGGCAGCTAAGAGTCGGGTCTTAAAGCCCACACCCACAGTGACACACCTACTCCAACCATGCCACACCTACTCCAACCATGCCACACCTACTCCAACAAGGCCAGACCTCCTAAGAGTGCCACTCCCTGGTCTGAGCATATGTAAACTATCACATGGATTAACCCTCCAAAACTGTATCCAAGCCCTCAATTAAACACCTCCTTTTATAAATTGTCTTGGTCATGGTATATCTTCACAACAACAGAACCGTAACTTTTTATAAAGGACACCATTTAATTGAGGCTAGCTTACAGTTTCAGAGGTTCAGTCCATTATCATCATGGCAGAAAGCGTGGCAGCATACTGGAGGAGTGGAGAGTTCTACATCTTGATCAGAGGACAGCCAGAAGGAGACTGTTTCCTACAGGTAGCAAGGAGGAGACTTGATTCCATACTGGGCAGAGCCTGAGCACAGAAGGCCTCCAAGTCCTGCCTACACAGTGATTCACTTCCTTGAATAAGGCCACACTTCCTCCAATAAGGCCACACTTCCTAATAGTGACATTTCCTACGGCCAAGGATTCATGCATAGGAATCTATGGGGCCAAACGTATTCAAACCACCACAGATAGTCACCTAGTATTATAGTGAGAACACTTCATGAAAGGGAAACTCTGTTGGATGATTTTTTTTTTTATTAGCACTTTCACACCCACTGTCTCTCAGTCCCATAAATTTAGAACACCATGGCAGTGGGACCTTCAGAATAGTGGGAGCTGGAGCTATAGCCTGGTCTGCATTTCTTAGTAGCCAAGATTTATTTATTTATTTATTTATTTATTTATTTATTTATTTAATGTATATGCACATATTGTAGCTATCTTCAGACACACCAGAAGAGGGCATCGGATCCCATTACAGATGGTTGTGAGCCACCCTGTGGTTGCTGGGAATTTGAACTCAGGACCTCTGGAAGAGCAGTCAGTGCTCTTAACCGCTGAGCCATCTCTCCAGCACCTGGTCTGCACTTCTTAGCAGACAGGAGCACAGAATATGCAACCAGGAAGCAGCCAGGAATAATAGGTTCTCAAGATTCCCAGCGACCTATCTCTGTCAGCTAAATCCAACCTCCTGAATCGTCCGTTCCTGCCTACCAGAATAGCGCCACCAGCTGGACACCAAGTGCTCAATGCAAAGAGTTAGTGAGGAACACTTCGTATGTGCTCTGTAATAGAGTGCGAAATGACGTCGTTCCAAGCTCCTCTGAGGGCAAGAGGCAGGAAGATGTAAGTTCCTGGAAAGAGGCAGCTAGACTGGGGATAGTTCTTTGTCAAAATACCCAAGGGAGCTAATTCTTGCCTCCCACTCCAGTTCCTCTGAGATATTCAGTGAAGACTTTTTCTTACAATTCCCTCCCGACTTCAGAGCCCCCGTGCGGCTCAGTCGTATGGGGCGGAGACTGAAAACAGCTATGGAAACCACATACAATCCACCCATCTTATCCTTGACTACCAGCAGGCCAGCTGTTAGTGTCGTTAAGTGGAGCTGAGGCCACACCAGTGTCGAACGGATCATTGAAAGATGGCGGGACCAACTCCGGATCTGGATTGGGGAGATTAGGTCTAAAGTATGGGTTCTGTAGCTCAGCCAAGTAACACGGCGCGGTCTGGTTTTATTTTGAATTAAGCACTTAATTGACTTTATGGTCTCTCTTAATGAGAGCCACTTTAAATAATACAGTTTTTCTTAACTTAATAAGAAACTATATAATTTCAGTGATTTGAGGCCTGCTAAGTTACAAGCTGGTTTAGTAGGAGAACAAAAATGTCTGTTGCGTGCAAACAGTCTTCAAAACGTATAAATGTCAGTTGTATATTTCAAAGTCTTTTTGAATTCACCTTTTGCATAAAAGGCCATCTTCCTAGCTTGAGCAGGTCTCCCCTCTCCTCTCCTCTCCTCTCCTCTCCTCTCCTCTCCTCTCCTCTCC
>NW_021604786.1:3084635-3097135 GCF_004785775.1 Grammomys surdaster | reverse complement strand
GTCGCAGAGGTGGTCCCTATGTTACCAACAAGGGAACTGAGGCCTAGGTAGTTCATGTAACTTGGTCTAAGGTCACATGCTTAGCTTGTAGCAAGCAGGGCTCTTTTTTTTTTTTCTTTGAAAGCTACTGTATTCGAGAAACCTTTGCCAATATGTTGAGTATCCATAGACTTTTCTAGAAGCAGCTACTGAGTCTGGAGGGCCAGGGAATACAAATAAAACTTTGCCCAGCGAGGGTCTTCCTGCCAGAATATGGAGCCTTGGAAGGGCAAAGACAGTATCTTGATTCTCTTTGTTTATTCCTCTTCCTTAGCCTTCTCCCTCTCTGTCCTACCTCTTTTTCTTTTTTAATTTAGTTTTTTATCTATTCACTTTACATCCAGCTCACTGCCCCGTCCTGGTCACCCTCTCTCACAGTCCTTCCCCCCATCCCTCCTTCTCTTCTCCTCTGAGCAGGTGCTCTCCCCACCCCTGGGTATCCCCCCTCACCCCCCATCCCCGGCATTCAAGTCTCTGTGAGGCTAGGTGCTTCCTCTCCCACTGAGGCCAGAGAAAGCAGCCCAAGCTGGAAGAACATATCCCACAGACAGGCAACAGCTTTTGGGATAGCCCCCGCTCCAGTTGTTCGGGACCCACATGAAGACCAACCTGCACGTCTGCTACATATGTGTGGAGACCTAGGTCTAGCCTAAGTATGTTCTTTGGTTGGTGGTTCAGACTCTGAGAGCCCCAAGGGTCCAGGTTAGTTGACTCTATTCATCTTCCTGTGGCGTTCCTATCCCCTTTGGGATAGCCCCTTTGCAGTCCTTCCTCCTATTCTTCCATAAGAGTCCCCAAGCTCTATCCACTGTTTGGCTGTGGGTATCTGCCTCTGTCTGAGTCAGCTGCTGGGTAGAGCTGCTTAGAGGTCTGTCCTACCTCTTATAGGATGACATTCATACAGTTTTCCTGTTAGAAGACTCTGGTGACTATGTGACCATTCTAGGTTATTCTAATATTTTGGAAAAGTGACTTATAGAGGACTTGACCTAGATGACTCTAACCCATCACCCTGGAAGAATTTGGGTCTTTCTTGCCATTGATATATCCTGCATGGACAAATGCAACATCACCTCCCACATCCCACATAATTTAACTGTATTTATTGGTCATCTGAAATTACTGAAGCGTTCATGAATTCTTATCTTAGTATCTCATTCAGTGGGTGCAGAGGGACCATTTCATTCTGAGAAGAATTTACCACAGGCATGTCACAGCTTAAAAGATTATCGGAGTTCAATTGTGGGTCCTGGATATCTCTCTCTCTCTCTCTCTCTCTCTCTCTCTCTCTCTCTCTCTCTCTCTCTCTCTCTCCCTCCCTCCCCCTCATTTTGTATGTGTGTATATTGAAGCAGAGTTAGTTGTAGTATGAATGTGTCTGTGTTATCCACTGAAGCTCAGCCCTCAGAAGGATTTTATATCAATGGCATTGTGGGCACTTGGGAGTTGGGGTCTGTGCAGATGCTGGGTAAGCCGGCAGCCATAGTTGCATAGGTGGCAGCGGAGAGAGATCAGGCAGACATGAGGCTTGGAGTACATGGAATGAGTGTGCCTTAGTGTTCAGACTAGCTTCAAGTTATTTCTTCATACAGAAAGAACACCTTTCTGTTATAGGAAACTTGGGAAATCCATATGGACCCCAAATGTAGCAAAAATGATGTTCTCACAGGTAATTACTATTAAGATTTTAGTTCAGCTCATCCCAACTTGTTTGTGTCTGTGAGTATTCATACATGTTTTTCTAATAAGGATGAATATCTCGTAAGTGTTGCTGTATTAAATTTATAGCTACCTTTGTGAGGTATTCTATAATGTCCTAAAAAACCCTATTTTATTGGGCTTGGAGAGATAGATCAGCGGTTAAGAGCATTTGTTGCTTTTTCAGAGGCTCTGGGCTTGGTTCCTAATATCCACATGGTAATTCACAACCATCTATAATTCTAGTTCTGGGCATCCGCTACCTTTTCTGGCCTCTCTCTGGATACCCAGCATGTACCTGGTGCACATGCATACATACATGTAGGCAAAGGCTTCATAAAATACAGGAATCACTAACACTGTATATGTGTTATACGTGTTATACGTGTTTTAACACTGTATATCTCTGTGTAAGTGTGAACACTTGAGTGCAGCTGCCTGTGGAACCTAGGATGGTGGGTTCCTTCTGGGCCTGGAGTTACAGACAGTTGTGAGCTGCCAGAGTGGGCGCTGGGAACCGAACTTATCCTCTGCAAGAAGAGTACAAACTCTTAACTGTTGAGCCATCTTTCTAGTCCCTACTATATAATTTTTAATTCCTAAAAAATTCTTATAATTTTGGAAGTGGTACCCCCCCATTTCTATAAACTCAGATTATCAATTAAGTGGGGGTAAAGATGCTTATTAAATTTGGTCATTGAGTTGTCTCCCTTCCTACATGGGAGTCAGGAGAGTGAGTGGTGTCTGTAGTTGCCTCTTGTCCTGAACTGAGCCCAGCCCAGGGAGAGCGCTGTGGAAATGACTGCCTCAGACAGCTCATCTATAGGATGACTCTTTTTTGTCTTGTAGGAGACAGAGCATGCGGTGCCCAGCCAGTCAGAGTGCCAGGGCAGAACGGGAACACCGGTTCATGAGAGTCCACAAAGCAGCATCTTCAGGTGCCAGGAAACGGTGCGACTTCAACCAAGGTGAGTGAGTTTGTTCAGAAGCTACACCGCACCTCTGGTTTGCTTCCTAGACGTGCTGACCTGTACGCTTACCACCAGTATGTGAGTCCTGACTTTGCTGATGTTCCTCACAGTCGGAGAAGCTACTTAAAGGGGCCTGAAAGAGAAGCATATTGCATTAAAGAGAGATGCACAGGGCCTTCCTCATCTTCTGTTTGAAGATCGAAAGTCCTGAGATTCAGGGAGGATATGGTGGCAGGTCTGTTTGTGGAGGAGAGTTTGTGTAGCCCTTTGTTTCACGGCTGAGAAAATTCGGTACTGTGATCTCTGACAATCCCGATGTGCGATGATTGTGTTCGAATCCACACCATGCCAGTTGCTTTTACCTGAGATCTCATTAGGTGTCTCTGGACTTAGAAGGCTGTCACTCATGAGATCAATTGCAGGGAGGACCTGTGCCTGAGAGACATTAAGTCCCCTTTGCCTGGTTCTGCACAAATAAAGAGTTAAGCTGGAGTGGACACCTCCAGCATGTGATCCTGGCAGGACAGGTACAGCGTCTGCTGTCGAGCTAAGTGTTGCCGAGTGACCTCAGTCCAGAAGCAGCCCAGGGCTGGCTTCAGCCCCGCTAGACCTCCTTGGAGATAGGTCTGAATGCAGAGCCAGGATATGGGTGGAAAGTTGCCTGCTGAAGATTGGCATGGCCCTCTGACAGGAGCTTGGCATGGCAGCTGTCTATGGAAAAGTCTCTTCTGGAAATAAACAGAAGAAAGAACTCAACGGCTCGTTCTGTGAGCCGTCTTGTAGGACCCTGTGCTTGGATCACTGTAGCCCTCACTCAGGGGACGGGGAGTGCTCTGCCTCTGAGCATGACCTTTAGACTTTTGTTTTTGACGGCAGTGCAGTCTGAGTCATAAGGAGAACACAGCCTGTGCTATGTGTTGGTGCTTCAGAATGCCCAACATACTAAATTTAGGAGCATAGAATCCCGGAAGGGATGGTCCACTCTCTGAAGTGAAGTCATGGGCCGCCATTTGACCCTGCTGTGGTTGGAAAGGGGAATTTCTCTCATAGGTTTATATGTTTGAACTCTTGTTACCTCTAGGAATGTGGGTCACTAAGGGGAGGTCTTAAGACTTTAGAGCCAGTACCCCACACTCTGTCTCCTCTTTTTCTGACCGCGGATATAACAGGACTACAGGTCTCAAGTTCTTGTCACCATGCTTTTGCCCACCATGTTGATGTTTGCCCCTTAAAATCAGTGACCCAAAGTAAGTCTTCCTGCTCCATGTTGCGTCTTGCAGGGATGCACCTTTCTTCTGGACATTGCCTCCTTTATATTGTTGTTTGACCTCAGGAACTCACAGTTGGACAACATGTTATGTCCTCACCAATGTGAAATCTGTCCCTCCTGTTTGAGCCCTTATTCTAACAGATCTCTTTTCATCTGGGCTTGACACTGTTGTGCAGTGACCAGCTCACCCGTCCTCCCACCCACCCCAACAGGCCCACGAAGGCTGTTCTCAGCCAGAATAAGGTCAGCCTGTTCCCATGCATATCTCAAAACAGCACGGAGCAAACAAAACCAACCAATCCCAAAGCTAACTCATGCTTGCTTGCGTATGGAAGGTGAGGTGTGGTCCTCTGGGGATGGGCGTGCAGAGGCTGGCGGGGAAATGGTATTAGCCAGCTAAGCTCCAGTTCAACAAACTGAAAACCGTTTTATGTCGGGCGTGTGGTTGGGGTGCTAACTGGGAATTTTACTGTGGTCAGAAAAATGAACGAGAGTCTGTGGTGCTCATTCGCGCGCGTGACCTGCTAAGAAAAAGTATGGACCTAGATGGTTCTATGAAGGAGCTTTTAATTATTGGTGGTGGTGAGCTGTGCTTTAATCGGACTCTCAAAGATGATGGCTGAAAAACGTGATATACACCTACGTTTAGGTATATAAGACTTTGGAAAGTTTCCAGATGGTTAACTGTTCCAGGTATCATCACCAGTAAGCTTTCTTTAATCGGTGAGCCTGCTGCGGTCCTCAGCAGCTTCCGGTTCCTCTCTGTTTAGCGGTCCTCAGCAGCTTCCGGTTCCTCTCCCTTTAGCAACCCCCCCCATAGATCCCTGCCACTCATTCCCCTAGCCTCTGTGCCTGATTTTCTCCTCTCCACAGGATCTAGTTCCCTGAGCTGATAGCATTTCAGAACATTCTGTGCACTGTGCAGCTGTCGGCAGTCACAGGATCTCGTGTTAAGTCACACAAGACATGAGTGATGTCATTGCCAGTTAAGACTAGTCCCTGTTGGGTTTCCTAGCTAGAGTAGGCCGGCAACATTCAACTGTGGAGTCACTGATCACAACCTTGGTGGTATCTTCCAGGGACAGTCTCTGGGAACTTTTAAAAACCTAAAAATATTACAGGGATCATGTAATGGGATGACCAGGTGAGATGAGATCTCTGGGTAAACATATCTTTGAGTCAGGTAGCTCACATTCCTCACAACAGGCCATGTTGTGTCAGCCTATCACATGGCTAGGCTCAGGCATATGTGGGTACTCATTGTCGCCGTTGTTGTTGTCTCTTCCTCCTCCTCCTCCTCTTCATCCTCCTCCTCCTCATTTTCCTCCTCCTCCTCCTCTTCCTCCTCTTCCTCCTCCTCCTCCTCATTTTCCTCCTCCTCTTCCTCCTCCTCCTCCTCTTCCTCCTCCTCTTCCTCCTCCTCCTCCTCTTCCTCCTCCTCCTCCTCCTCCTCATTTTCCTCCTCCTCTTCCTCCTTCTCGTCTTCCTCCTCCTCCTCTTCTTCCTCCTCTTCCTCCTCTTCTTCTTCCTCCTCCTCCTCTTCCTCTTCCTCTTCTTCCTCCTCCTCTTCCTCCTTCTCCTCTTTTCTTCTTCCTCTCCTTCCTCCTCCTCTTCCTCCTCTTCCTCCTCTTCCTCGTCTTCCTCTTCTTCTTCCTCCTCCTTCTCTTCCTCCTCTCCCTCCTCCTCCTCCTCTCCCTCCTCCTCTCCCTCCTCCTCTCCCTCCTCCTCCTCCTCTCCCTCCTTCTCCTCCTCTCCCTCCTCCTCTTCCTCCTCTTCTTCCTTCTCCCCCTCCTCCTCTTTCTCCTCTTCCTCTCCCTCCTCCTCCTCCTCCCTCTCCTTTTCCTCTTCTCGTCTTCCTCCTCCTCTTCTTCCTCCTTTTTCTCTTCCTCCTTTTCTTCTCTTCCTCCTCCCGCTCTTTCTCTTCTTCACGTTTAAAAGGCGATTTTTATTTTATTAAAAGATTACAAACTTTTTGGTTAGTAAAAAAAAAAAAAAAAACTAAATGGGTCTCATTGTGACATCGTTATTCACTTATATCATTGTAATGATTTGGTTGCATGGTTCCATTTTCTCCTCTAAATGGCACCCCTGCCAAACCCCAGTGTGCCTTCCTCATTGTAACAGCCCCCTCTGGTTTTGTGTGTGTGTGTTTAAATATTGATTCTACATCAAAGGGAGATGTGATAGTTTTTATTTTCCTTCCTTCTATGACACAGCACTTGAGGGAAAGGGGACCTCATCTGAGGAATGACTTCCATTGGAATTGCCTATGAGCGTGTTCATGGGGGCATTTTCTTGATTGCTAATTGATATGGGAGGGCCCAGGCCACCGTGGGCCATCCTTAGGCAGGTGGACCCAGGCAGTATAAGAAAGGTAACTGAGCAAGCCAGCAAGCAGTGTTTCACCAAGGTCTCTGCTTCAGTTCCTGCCTTCAGGCTTCTGCTTTGAGTCCCTGCCTTGGCTTTCCTTGATGATGAAGTATGGTAGGAATATGGAAGCCAAATAAGTGAACAAACCCTTTCCTCCCACATTGCTTTAGGTCATGGTTTTACAACAGTAACAAAAAGCAACAGGGCATTCTGTATCCTCTCTTGTTCTCCCTTTAAATCCCTTCCCCCCCCCAAAAAAAAAGTTCCCTATACTTTGATGCCGTATTCCTTAGATGCTCTAGGTATCTCTATGTGGATGTATTTGAATCTACACTCTGTGTATGAGAGAAAACATGATCATTGTCTGAATCTGGCTTTTCTTGCCTGACACGATCTCCAGTTTCACATGTTTTTCCTGAAGGTTGACATAATTTCACTTTTATGGCCCTATGAAATTGAAAGTGATATTTTCTTTATCATTCATCCACTGATGGTCATTTAGACCAGTCCTATTTCTTAGTTATTGAAAACAGTACAGCAATAGTCACGGAAGTGCAAGTACATCTGTGGTGTGTTGACTTTGTTTTTAGTTCTTTGGGTATATTTCCAGGAGTGGTGTGACATGTTGCTTGTATTTGAGTTTTGTGAGGCACCTCTCCTTCTATGTCTATAGTGGCTGCACTCCTCTATGTCACGACTACTCGTGTTTGAGAGCTTCTGTCTCCCCACAGGCTCCTCAGCATGTGGTGTCGCTTGTTTTACTTTTATATGTATGTTGTGTGTGAGTGCACATGCATGTGCATGCATGTGTGTGTGCAGGAGGGTCCTGAAGAAGCCAGAAGAGAGCAGTGGACCCTCTGGAGCTGGAATTAAAGACCTGTAGTTGTGAGCTGCCTCACATCGGTGCTGGTAGCCAAACTTGGGTCCTCTGCTAGTGTGAGCCAACACTGTTTAACTGCTGAGCCAAGTCTCCAGCCTGAATCACTTGTTTTCTTGATTATGGTCATTCAGACTGGGGTGAGTTGAATCTCAGTGTAGTCTTCATTTGCATTTCATTTGCTGGCTGAGGGTTGTTAGGGATTGGTTCCAATGCTTTGAATTAATCCAGCCCCCCAAATTGGGAATCTATGTGTCCAAACACTGAAGGTTTGTCCCCAATTGGTTTTTGATTGATCAATCAAGACCCAACGGCCAGTGGCTGGGCAGGTAGACTGTGGTGGGACCTTTAGGTTTTCATGGGCTAGGAACTGGGAGGGAGGAAGATAGAGAATCGCCATGACTCAGGGGGAAGGATGGGACGTAAGAGCTGCAGGAGAGAAAGCAATCAGCCATGTAAGAATTCAGGTAAGTGGCCACTGGCCACTTCTCCAATTAGACCTAGGATAGCATGGGAAGGTTTAGGAGTCTCAGGAGTACAGGACGGGAGTGTTTGCTAGTCAGGGAAGATTTAGGAGTGCCTGACCTTTGAGCTAGTCAGGGCTTGTCAAAAATTAACTGACGTGTGTGTGTTTGTGTGTCTGTGTGTGTGTGTGAGCGCACTCGTGCTCCATTCATGAATCCAGATAGCTCTTGGGTGGGTGAGCACCTGTAACCCACCAGGGAGCTAAAACAGTGTAGCTAAACTTGCCACTACAAAGGGTGATGAGCAATTTTTCCTATGGTTACCGGCCGTTAGTGTTTTCTTTTTTAATATTTATTTATTTATTTATTGTATTGATGAGTAGCTGTCTTCAGACACACCAGAAGAGGGCATCCAATCTCATTACGGATGGTTGTGAGCCACCATGTGGTTGCTGGGATTTGAACTCAGGACCTCTGGAAGAGCAGTCAGTGCTCTTAACCGCTGAGCCATCTCTCCAGCCCCCTGTTAGTGTTTTCTTAAGAACCTCTTATTCAACCAATTCCCCATTTATTAGTGAAGCGATTTTGTTGGGGTTTTTTTGTATTTAATTTTGTATTTAATTTTTATCTCTTCAAATATTCCAGATATTAATACTTTGTCATACGTAAAGTTTGTAATGATTTCCTCTTATTCTACAGGTTTTCTCTTTGGTGATTGTTTCCTTTGCTGGATGGAAGGTTCTTAATTTCATGTGATTCTGTAATTCAGTCGTAATCAAGAATTATCAAGGTGCTGGAGAGATGGCTCAGTGGTTAAGAGCACTGGCTGCACTTCCAGAGGTCCTGAGTTCAAATCCCAGTAACCACATGGTGGCTCACAACCATCTGTAATGATATCTGATACCCTCTTGTGGGGTGTCTGAAGACAGCTACAGTGTACTTACATATAATAAATAAATAAAAATTTAAAAAAAAGTTATCAAAGTCCTTCTCATAAAGTCCTCACCTGGGCTTATATCTTGAAATGTTTTCCTGGATAGTTTCAGAGTTGCAGGTCTTACATTAAGGTCTTTAATTTTGACTTTTTTTTGTTTGTTTGGGTGTAGAATAAGAAATAGGGTTTTGTTTCATTCCCTCATACGTGGATTTCCAGTCTCTCCAGCACCACCTATTGAAGAGCCAATGTTTTCTCCAGTGTATGTTCTGACCGTGTTCTTGAGAAGTAGGTAGCCATAGACAAATGGGTTTAGTTCTGTACCTTTTATTCTCGTCTTCTACGTGTCTGTTTTGCTTTTTTTGTGCCAAGTCCTGTTTATTGTAATTGTTACAAGGGCTCTGCAGGGTAATCTAATTTGATCTCGGCTGTTGTGATGCTAGCAGCAATAGATTTCTGATGGAGAAATCAGATATCAACATATATATAACAGATCTAGATATGTGTGACAGGACAGGATATGCCAGACTCTGGTCCAGGTCAGAAATGCCTGAAGAAGATGGAATGGAATCTCGACAGTGTAAAGTGCTACTTTCTTGGGGGTGGGAGAACATTAACGTAGTAAGTGTCAAAGATCAGCCTGTGACAAGGGCCTCTGAGGGGCCATTCATGTTTGGGGTAATTGTGAAGGGTAGTCGTCAGGGACTGCATTGATCCTTGTAGATATGGGTAGTCCTGGAGCTTCTGGAGACCACAGATTAGATATGCTATATCTGCATCTCAGATGCTTTATACGCACAGCCTGGTGCTTGTATTTGAGACTAAAATTTGGACATATCTTGTGGGTTTTGTTTGTTTGTTTGTTTGTTTGTTTTCATGTCAGTGTGATAAATGATATCCGACTGTTTCCTAAAATGACATGTCTCTTAGGTCAAGGTGTGAAAAGCATCATCTCCTCTCTGAATGCACAGAAGGGAGGGGCAGGGTCATACGGCAGGAACAGGCAAAGACTGAGATTAAGGACATCTTGGGTGGTTATTCTGACTACTTTTATGTTTATCTTTTCTGGGAACAATTTCTAAACCATTTGTTTAGGGGGAGCTCATTAAAAGTTTTGAAGTGCCGGGCAGTGGTGGCCCACGCCCTTAATCCTAGCACTTGGGAGGCAGAGGCAGGCGGATTTCTGAGTTCGAGGCCATCCTGGTCTACAGAGTGAGTTCCAGGACAGCCAGGGCTACACAGAGAAACTGTTTGGAAAACCAAAAACCCAAAACAAACAAACAAAAAAGTTTTGAAGCTGTTGTCTTGTCCTCCTCTTCTTGTAAGTCTCCCATGGCTTTCTGGAATGTTCTCTAAGCTACCTCAGGTTATTTTAGGCTCCTCGCACCACTTGGCCGCTCTACCCATCTACTCTCCCTGCCCCCATCCTACATCCCTGAGCAGTACGGTGGACCAGATACAGGGTAAGATCCTATCCATTCGGCTCCCACAGTATTGTAAACGATTATGAGCCTATGTTGAAAAATGTAGAGTTTTCAGCTTTTGTTTGAAAACTTCCAAGAGTGGAGCTGCCTGGGATCTGCATACCTTCCTTCGAACCAAGATATAGTGAGCAGGCAGAGTTCCTCCCCTCCCACGCCCCCTCCGCATTTACGGATGCTGGCTACATGGCATTTGATTAAGGATGCCTACCTCGATCCTTCTTTTCCTGGCAACTGCTCATCCTGCGAGCTTCAGCTAACTCCTTATATAGTACACACAGGCCAGCAGTGTTTTAAAGAGCCTTTTCTAGTTGACGGTTTTACGTGTTACCACGGACTCTTGGCGCCTCTGAGTGCTTTTCAGATGTTTGGCTACTTTGGGCGCTCCTTGGTGTCTGGTATTTAAATGAGATCTGTACAATTAGAGAATTGCTTTTACCCCGGAACTGGAGAGCCTACCAGTGGCTTACCACAATTCCTGTTTTCTAGTTTGGAACCCAGAGAGGCTGTGACTTCCTTCGGTTCTCACTCCCGTGGGTACCAGGGTCAAGACAAGAACTGTAAATCAGTTTAGAGCGACTTCATGAATATGCATCAGTTTAACTGAGTTTTATTGCTAAAGCCCACCCTGGGCTATGAGAAAAAAGGAGATTTTAGGAATGTCAGAGACTACTAATGAAGGTAGGGATTTCTTCCTCAGCTCAGTAAATTTACTTTGGAGAGTGATTAACTCACTTGTATTTAAAATACTGTATTAAAATTTATGACAGAATTAAGCCTTCAGTGTCATTAAACGACCTCCTCTGTATCAACAATCAACAGGCGCTGTTTCTCAGCAGCATTGGTGTTAATTAGGCCGGCGGCTAAACTGGGAGCTCACTGGCTTCTTTATCTACGGGTCCCCAGTTTTTCCGAGGGGGCCGGAGGATCCCAAGCAAGCATAATGGCCTTTGATGGCTTTCGCTGTTTCTCTGTTTGTGATCCTTCAGATGAAAGGAAAGGCTGAAAGCTTTGTTGCTTTACAGAGAGGGGAAGTTTTCTTGGCAGCTACTTTCCCTTGGGGAGGATAAAGCCTTTTATCTTTTGTTTTGAGACAATGTGAGTGTGTGTGTCTGTGTGTGTGTGTGTGTAGCTAGTTGTTTTTATTTTTTTTAAAAAAAAATTTAAATAGAAGTGAGCAGACTCCTAATGAGTTCCGCTTGAAGGAGAAAAGATGATTAAAAGGCTAGCGGACAGAGCTTTCTAGCAATACAGAGGACGCCATCCCCATGCGCATGCGTGGACTGTTCCCGGGCAGGGGCTCTGCACGCTCTTCCTCACTAGTGAGCTACTGGGGTTCTGTTTGGTGTTTTGTGAGGCGGGCAGAGACGAGGCAGAAATAGCAAATAGCTTATCTTGCTGATGTTGAGATTCCCTAGTAGACGCTTGGGTCATGAGTAGGTTCTCTTAGTGTGTGTTTCGAGCAGCAAGCCCCTATCCCACTTTCTTCCTCCCCTATAGACGCGGACCAATCTGTGAGATAAAAAGAATATTTAAGAAGTTCATGGTCTTATAGGTGACCTTGCCCATGCCCTGAAGTTTTTGGTCATTGTTATTCTGTTTCTTGGTTGGTTGATATAGAGTCTCAGTAGCTATGAGTAGTCCCAAATTTACTCTGTGGCTGAAGATGCCCTTGAACTATGATCTCCCTTCCCCCACCTCTCAGGTTCTCTTCTCGTATAAAGAGTTGGTACTAGCAATGGTTAAAGGCTCTTTTGAGTCTCATGTTGAAAATGCTGACTGCTTTGGCTGTGTAAAAGTTTAGACATAAATGGACATTAGTTTAAGAATACAGGTTCTCGAGGACACAGATAAAATTATTTCCCTCTTCTTGTTATGGAGAACAGAGGCCCACGCCAAGTCCTTGGACTGACCGAAGAAGGCATGCGTGATCAATGGGGGAAGGAAACCCTGTTGGCGTCTTTTGCTTTTCTTTTTCCTCCCCCTCCTCCTCCTTTAAGAAACCCACCCTCGGCCATTCGATACATAGTTAGCACTTTTATCTGACATTGGTTTGGTACAAGGCAAAAGGGTATTTATTAACATTGACAGTAATAGTAGTAATTAATAATAATTAAAATAGAAATATTGGAAAATGCAGAAAATCACTCAAATGCTAGTCTTGTAATCTTTCCACTTATATAGAAGCACTGCTGTAATGTTGACTTAGGCTTCGGCGCTACCGCTTCAGTGTTGATATAAAAAGGATTGTGTGTGAAAGTGAATTCCTGGCCTTGCCGTGGTGGCGCATGACTTAGTCCCAGCACTTGCGAGGCAGAGGCAGGCGGATTTTGGAGTTCGAGGCCAGCCTGGTCTACAGAGTGAGTTCCAGGACAGCCAGGGCTACACAGAGAAAC
>NW_021604786.1:3075489-3084535 GCF_004785775.1 Grammomys surdaster | reverse complement strand
AAAAAAAAAAAAAAAAAAAAAGTAAATTCCTGATGGATTGATGGATTGATACTTGATTCCCATCCAGACCAGTCTCATTGTAGACAGGACCACCAAGAATACATCTGGAGCCCAGAATACTTAAATGTATACACATTTGTTCAAGGTGAGAGAGCACCAAGCAGACTGATAATTATGTGTTCGTTTCTGTCTAAAACGAACAGTCTTAATTTCCAGAAATAAGCATGTGAACATCCAATTCCCATAAGGAACATGTTTGGTAAGTTTAGGGATCATTGTCAGACGAGTTTCCTAGAGAAAGAACATGTTGTCGTTGATATCTGAATGTTTTAGAAACCTTGGTGACTTAATGTGGGATAGATTCAGGAACAAACGAGACAGAGGCACAGACGAGCTGAATGCCAGCCGAGGACAGCTGGATAAGGGCTGTGCTCAAGGCCACTAGGAGACTGGGAAGACTACTTCTCATCTTCTCAGTGATGCGATGGCTTTTCTTGTCAACCACGCAGCCTCTTTTCAAGATGCACATTAAATACTATGTACGCGCTACGCACAATAACACAGAAAGATCCCTTTCTTCTCCTCTCTGTGTTGTTTTTCTTCTGTCCGTAACCTGTGTGGGATTACAGTTCCAAGGGACTAAGTATGTGTGTGTGTTTTAAAAATATGTTGGACCCCTATTGCTGCATGATTTGCCCTCCTTAATTTTGTAGTTACACATTTTATAGTAGACTCTGAAACACATTTACTTTTAAAGACTTGTTTTAAAATGTGTGTGTGTGTGTGTGTGTGTGTGAGAGAGAGAGAGAGAGAGGGCCTCTTTATGCTGTGTGTGTGTGTGTGTGTGTGTGTGTGTGAGAGAGAGAGAGAGAGAGAGAGAGAGAGAGAGAGGGCCTCTTTATGCCACATATGTGTGGGTACTTGCAGAGCCCAGAAGAGGGTGCTGGATCCCCTAGAACTGGAGTTACAGGAGCTTGACATGGGTTGTAGGATCCAGAATTGGGTCCTCTGCAAAAGCAGTACATGCTTTTAACCAATGAGCTATCTCTTCAGCCTCTAGAATAGAATGAATGAATGAATGAATGAATGAATGCATTTATTTATTTTAGTTTTTCAAAACAGGGTTTCTCTGAGTGTAGCCCTGCCTGTCCTGGAACTACTTCTGTGGACCAGACTGGGCTCAAAGTCACTGAGGTCCATCTCTGCCTCTGTCCCTGAGTGCTGGGATTGAAGGCATGTCCCACCACTGCCCTGCTTAGAATGGATCTTTTGATGGTCAAGGCGGTCCTGATGATTTAGCTCAGTTGGGAATAGAAATATTGAAGGTGGCTTTTACGTGGGATCTGATGATGTTTAGAATCAGTCTGTAGCCCGGTCACCTGTTGCTCTAAGTGATTTACTTTCATCGGTAAAGTTTTTGTTTTTCATGCGAACCAAAATTGCGTTCCTGGAGAAGCCTAGTATCGGAAGAGAGAGTTATGACCAAACACTCAGTCCCTCGAGGGTGCCAGGAACAAAGGAAATCCCAAGGTCCTTTCACGTGGGTGGGGTCTGGAAAACAAAGGCTGAGAAGCAGAATCAGGAGGAGTAAGCTAAATGCCAGAGGCTTCTCAGACTGTGCCTTGAAGTTAGAGAACAAGCTTGATCACACCCAGTCTATTGAATAACCCCCCACCTCCAGCCACATCAAGGAGCCTCCTGGGAAAGGCCTTGAGCTATGAAAGGAAGGGCCTTGGCAGTGTAAGAGCCCTGAATGGTAATTCTAGCTCTTGCTTCTTTCTTGGATGGATTTCTTAACAAGGGAAGGAAGAGGTCTATGGCCCAGGGTTACCATTGTTAAGGGTTATATGAGGGATCGCAGGTAGCGCTATGCACAGATGCTGGCTTGCCGCAGATACTCACTGATACTGGTGGTCTCTGGTGAGCACGTCCTCACCCTCCTTCCCGCTCCGCAAGACTTGATCTACCTTCTTCCCACAATCCCTCTTCTCACTAACACTTCTCTTCTTCCCTCCAATTAATTCCACCCCGACTTCGGAGCCTCGTTCTCCACTCCCAGCTTTCCTTGCAGGTCTTTCCTCTCTTTTTGAACATACGTTTCCACATTGAGAAAATGATCCGTGGACCAGCCACCCGGTTGACCTTAAGAGTGCTTTGGTTTGTCACTTCAAACAGCACAGAGGCTGTTAAAACCTGCCGGTCGAGAATAAGACATGCTACCGTCATTTCAAGACAAATTTGAAGCAAGCTTTAATTAAATACTGGACGGGTTGATGGGCTCTCTGGTCAGGTCCATCTCTGGGTTTCTAGAGAATGGCTCTAAGTCATGTTTTGCATGGGCTTAAAAAAGGCAAAACCAATGGTTCATACTATTTCCCACCATGTCCAATCAGGGGCAAGCATACATCCTGACGTACATCCTGATGTACTTCCTGTTCGCATACCTCCCGCCCAAATGTGATCAAGCACATCTGGTGTGGCTCGATCGAACCAAACTTGTTTAGGGGAGTGAAAATGTGGCTTGTTATCGCCCACAAATAAGAGCTGGCAGCATTTCAAGAAGCATTTGTCCTTAGGCAAGGCGCTTATAGGTTCCATGGATCTCTTCGGGACAGTAATTAAGACTTAAAACGTAACTTCGGCTCTCACAAAGCTTACTTTAATTCTTTGGAGTGAGCGGTTTTCTTTGTATTCATGAGATGCTCACTGTGATGCTTACTGTTTTCTAGGTGGGCAAATCCTTGAAGTCTAGATCGCCCTCCGTGGTCCCAAGACATCCTTAGCAACGCTGTATTATTTATTATCATAGGGTCTGGGTTGGGGGTATCTGCCCTGCTCTTGCCTCCATCCCTTAGAGAGCCCAGATCAGGGCTCTACTCTTCTGTACATCTTTAAGCTAGACTTCAACTTCTCCTTGTCTGAATAACAAACTCTGCATACCGTGAAACTGGCTGAATTTCTTGATTTGCTAGTTGAGGCTCCAGTGATTTGGATCCTTCTTTGCTCAACTTAAATGTGAGGTTATGATGTTTCAAAGATATTTGCATGGAGTATACATGGAGTATAGGTAGCCCTTGGCAGCCATGGTGGCTATTGGAGAATCAATGTCAAGGAATGTGGTCCTTCTATGTGTAGTTTCTGCCCGTTTTTGCTGCTCTTGTTAGTGTACAGGCAAAGATCCTCAGGGTGTCTTGTGTCCAAATGGATGTTTCTTGGCAACAATAGCATCTGTGAGAGGAAGGTGAGTTGATGTGCCTGGGAAACAGTAAGGACAGGTGGTCTGTGCTATCTAGTTTTAACTGTTAAGTTGACAAAACCTGGAATGACTTGTGTATTAGTCAGGGTTCTTTAGAGTTACAGAACTTATGAAATGTCTCTCAATATTGAGGGAATTTATTGTAATGACTTACAGTCCGTAGTCCAAATAACATAACCATGGTCGGCTGTGAATGGGAAGTTCAAGACTCTAGTAGTTGCTCAATCCCACAAGGCTAGTTGTTTCTGCTGGTCTTCTGTAGAAGTAGGTTCCAGCAGATGTGCTGGCAAGTAAGTACAAGCAGGTGAAGAAGAGTGGATCTTCCTTTTTCCAATGTCCTTATGTGGATCTCCAGGAGAAGGCGTGGCCCAGATTAAAGGTATGTACCTCCACGCTTGGATCTGGGACTTGCTTGTCCCAGCCTGACCTTGGACTCAGAGATCTCCTTGCCTCAGTCTCCTGGGATTAAAAGCATGTACTACCTTGCCTGGACCTAAGCTTTTCACGGCCACTATGCCTCAAGATCTCCATGCCAAGAACCAGGTCAGAAACGTGTGTCTTCCAGCCTCAAGATCTGGATCACAGATGAGTTCTCCAATTCTGGATTGTAGTTCATTCCAGACATAGTCAAGTTGACAACCAGGAACAGCTATTACAACTTGCAAAGAGAGCTTCCCTAGATTAGGTTGGCACAAGAGCATGTTGATGGGGGATTGTCTTGATTGGCAGAAAGACCCACCCTGCTCATGAATGGACCCATTTCCACTGCACTGCACTGCACTGCACTGCACTGCACTGCGTAAGCATATAGAAAGCTAGCTGAACCTAAGCATGAGTGCATTTAGGAATTGTAAGCCCAATAAACAGTCTCTCTCTCTCTCTCTCTCTCTCTCTCTCTCTCTCTCTCTCTCTCTTTCTACCATAGGTTGCTTCTGGGCAGAGTATTTTTATCACACTAACAGAAATGAATCTTGACACACGACCTGATTGTGAGACTGGCTTCCTGAATTGAACTAGGGACAAATGATCTGGCTCTAGGGCTAGAACAGGATCAGGCTTGGTTCATGGAGTTCTGGCATCTCAGGGATAGGAGACTGACCCCTGGGCTGTCACATTTGGAGATCAGTGCTAAGGATATTTCATTAGTGCTCGTATTACTATAAAAGTACCAGTGACTTTTCTATTGCTGTGATAAGATATCATGACCAATGCAATTTATAGAAGAAATAGTTTATTATGGGCTTCTCGTTTCAGAAAGTTTGAGTCCATGATGGTGGAGTTTAGGTAGTAGGTGTCAGGCAAATGGAGCAGCTGCTGAAAGTTCACAACTTGAACTGAAGAAGGAGGCAGAGAAACACACTGAGACTAGGTCTTTTGAAACTTCAAAGACTGCCCCCAGTAACACACGGCCTCTAGCAAAGCCACACCTCCTAATCCTTCCCAAACAGTTCAGCAACTAGGGTCCATGTATTCAAACATGAGTGCTGCTTACGTATTAACTTCCAGAGAGAAGAAACTGATGGATCCCAGTGAGACCACATGGCATAGGAGAGGAGATTGGCTTTGGAAAATGTGGGTGTTAGGGATGGAATGTGGTGAGTAGCTGGGGTCAGCATAGTATTGGGTGGCTTGGCTTTAGCAGAACCAGGAGCCTGGAGAAAGAAGAGAATTAAGCAGTAGTTTTGTGATGACGTCAAACAAGAGTCTGGTGTGCCTTGTCAGATTTGAGGGAAACAAAGGTGCAAGGAGGCTGGGACTACACCTCTGATTCTCCAATCAGTTCACCCTTCACTCTCAGACTGATCCTAAACCAAGTATCGTTTATCATGAAGGAATAGGCCCATATGAATGGAACAAGAAAGGCTGAGTGAACCCCCCATTCAGAGGTTGTTTTCAGCCACGTCCACAGCTACTTACCCTCTTTCCTTCTGCTAGTCCAGAAGCTGGCCAGCAGGTCCTGGATCACTGTTCTCCTAGCATCTGGGTAGTGGTAGTATGGTCCTGGCTGTGTTCTCTGTAGTATTACACCAACATGAAGGATGTACCTAGTCCCAGGAAGCTGAGATGTCTTGAGTTTGAGGTTTTGCCAAATGCCTTCAGGAAAAATGTCTCCTTCTGCAATAATGTGTTCCCTGGGAGGCCAGGCCAGCAACACGCACACGCACACACACACACACACACACACACACACAGAGAGAGAGAGAGAGAGAGAGAGAGAGAGAGAGAGAGAGAGAGAGAGCATTGGTCACCTCCTCCTATTGCTTGCTCGTGGGCTTTTAGGATAATATTTTCAATTAGGAATCCCCCAAACTGTTATCACTCTGTATCTCTTAATGTTTTGATTTAGGAGGTCTAAACTAAGTCATGTCTATCTCTGATTATTGTTGTTTGTTTGTTTGTTTTTGGAGACAGGGTTTTTCTTTGTAGCCTTAACCGTCCTAGAACCTGCTCTGTAGATCAGGCTGGCCTCGAACTCATAGGGACCCACCTTCTTCTGCTTCCTAAGTACTGGGATTAAAGTTGTATGCTACCACAGCCTGGCCTATCTCTGGTTTTAATAATAGTAGATATAGACTCTAATCTCCATAACTGTAAGGTAGGGGGGTGGAGCCTGAGTCCTTAGTTACTGGGAGTGTATTATTGGGGATCACCATCCTGGGTTTACCTATGGCATCTTTGTCCTCTCAAGAGGAATCTGTTGACCTGGACAAGTGGATGTATGAATTTCTAGTCAGTTATTGAGCATCTCTTGGCTTCTGATTTTTCGATGTATGAGTATCAGTTTGTGATAATTTAAAGTTAAAACCCCATGCTCTTTGATCTTCATTATTTAGCTCAGCAGTTTATAAAGAACCAATAAGAAGGCCCGGAGACATGGCTCAGCAGTTAAGAGTGTTCGCTGCTCTTGCGGAAGACCCAAGTTGAGGTTCTGCTTCCCATGTTGGGCAGCTCACAACAGCTCCAGGGCACTTGATGCTTTTTGACCTCTGTGGGCACCTGTATTCATGCCCACATACCCTGAAACAGAATGTGTATGATTAAAACGAGAATTATTTAAAACAAAGAACCAGTAAGAGTTTGCCTTCGGTGTGTACCAGCCACCATAGAGAGAGGCCCCTTATAATGCTGGTGCCAAGGGTGGTGATTGTCTCTAATCCAATACTACTGGAGTTTACTGGCATCTTGTCTGTGTCTACGTGTAGAGCTATTGTGTGAGGTGAAGACTGTTTTGCTCAGGGTTGCTCTCTTGGGATATACCTTTTGTTTTCAAAAAAGAGTCTTAGGAAATGACAGTAATACCACCAGCCAGTAGCCATCCGGCCATACATTTCTGCATCCCGAGTGCTGTGTCCTAATATTGAGGCTTGCTTTTCGTCCATGGAATATTGTAAATCTTTCGATGAGATTTGTGGTCGGCTCTATTTGGCCCTAAGGGCCAACTCGCTGTGAAGCACTCTGAACACAGATAGGTGCATATCTTCTATTCTTTCTGACGAGGTCCTTTGAATTACAGGTTAGCCTGTCTAACTAGTCTTAGTTAGGCACTGACTGGCTAGTCATCCTTCTCAAGGAAGAAATGTACTTATGGAAGTAAGAGTCACTGCAGCCTGCAGGCTTTGCTGGCATGCCTCAGAGAGAGGAGGGAGCATGAGTCATGCACTCTTGATACTTTATCAGAATTAGCAGCTGTTCAGGAGTCTGAGATAAATACTTTATTATCAAATATATAATACAGATATATACAAATATATATCAAGTACATATAAATACAAATACATATATATACACAAATAGAAATATACATACAAATATATAGATGTACACACACACACATATACATATATAAAAAACATACTGGCTGTTGGGCTAGGGAGAGATAAACAGTTTAGAGGACTCTGGGTTAGATCTGTTGGCCACTGGCTAGATGGTAGCTTTTCATTGAAGCAAGACTGTTCCATTAACTAATTAAGTTATAGTCAAAATGTTGATATAAAAGTAAAATCCTATATCCTGTGCTGGGATTGGTTGTAAAGATAAGTGTTGAGCAAAATTCATGGTTCCTGTCCCACAGAGCTTGCCATCAAAAGTGACTATTAAATAATTATACAGATGTGGAATTATGAATTGAGTGGTTTCCTATGCAACAGGTCCCCATAAAAAGAAGGCATATTTGGGAGGTACGTGATCTCTAAAAGACAAGCGAGTTAATTCAGAGATGAAGTGGATTGGGATGGAAGAACTAGGTAGGCACAAGGACATCGTGGTGGTTTGGATATGCTTGGCCCAGGGAGTGGCACTATTAGGAGGTCTGGCCTTGTTGGAGTAGGTGTGGTCTTGTCGGAGGAAGTGTGTCGCTGTGGGCATGGGCCTTAAGACCCTCCTCCTAGCTCCCAGGAAGCTAATCTTCTCCTAGTAGCCTTTGGAACAAGATGTAGAACTCTCAGCTCCTCCTGTACCATATCTGCCTGAACACTGCTGTGCTCCTGCCTTGATGATAATGGACTGAACTCTGAGCCTGTAAGCCAGCTCCAACTAAACATTGTCCTTTATAAGACTTGTCTTGGTCATGGTGTCTCTTCACAGCAGTAAAACTGTAACTAAGATAGACATTGTGTCTTAGATGTCTGGAAGGAGTGTAGTGCATGGGAGGAACTGGAGGGATGCCTTTTAAAGGACAGCACAGATGGGCATGGCACAAGAGAGAATGAAGAGGTGGGCCAACACTAAATCTTTCAAACCTCATAAGGCAGTTTCAGAATTGTAGAGCGTCTCTCTGGGAACTCTTCTGAACACGGTTACATGGTTGTCCTTCACTCCTGCCCAGGTTGCCTAACTCATTCTAGAGCCCCTGGTGAATCCTTAGTAGATTTTCTCAGAAACGTATTCTTTGAATGCAGCAGGCAGAGGGTAGTGAGTGGCCAGATCCTGTGTAGGGAATGCTCTGGAGAAAAAGCATATTTGTTATTTCAGCAAAAGATGATAGCAGCTTTGCTCAAGATGGTGGCGAGGGATGTGGAGAGGAGGGGACAGATAAACAAGTCATTTGAAGTAAGAGACTGAAATACTGGTAACATATTGGCTGCTGGGCAAGGGATAGATACACAGTTTAGGGGACTTTGGGATAGCTTCTCTCAGCCACTGGCTAGATGGAAGCTTTTCATTGGAGCAAGACTGTTCTATTAACTAATTAAATTATAGCTAAAATGTTGATATAAAAATAAAACCTTGAGCTAAAATACAGTGTGTCTTTCACAAATTATCACATCCTGTGGTCTGTAGTTGTTCTGGGGCCAAGAAAAATATTTGAATGCTTAGTTGCTTTTCTTGTTTTGAATTCCTGTACACCTCCCCAGAGAGACCCACTGTAGGACGGCCCCGAAGCCTGACTCTGCAAACACGTCAGGAATCCAGCAAAACGGGGATGCCAGTTTCTAAAGCTGCCTTTCGACGGGCCGTCCACAAGCTTCCAAGCTTAGATCCAGGGAAAGAAGCCATTTTAATATCAGTATCCAATCACCGTTGGTATCTCTCTATGGAAGAGTGTTCATTTTAAGCATCGGTATTTTTATTTACTTGTATTGTGGTGATCAAGTTGGTTTTGATACTGATGGTGGAGGTATGACAATGGCGACACTTTAGAGTTGTAACAGTGGTGGTACTGCTCATGATGTTGGAGGCGTTGCTTAGTGATGATGGTATCTATGATGCTGCTGATGCGGGAGATGCTCTTAGTGATGATGGTATCTATGATGCTGCTGATGCGGGCGGTGCTCTTAGTGATGATGGCAT
>NW_021604786.1:2992144-3075479 GCF_004785775.1 Grammomys surdaster | reverse complement strand
GGCATCTATGATGCTGCTGATGCGGGCGGTGCTCTTAGTGATGATGGTGATGGTGGTGTTGGTGGCAGATGCTGGCCATGGTGACAGCCGTTGTTGCAACCGGGACGATGGTATCTGCGATGAACGAGGCATCGGTATTGAGGACCTCCGTTGGGCTCTGAGGAGTGCACGCTGCATGTCTTCTTGCCTACCTAGGCCTTGGCTAGGGAGCGGAGTTGTGATAGATTGGCAGAGGGTTCTGAATTGCTCATCTCTGCCTTCCAGAGATGTGGGTTTCACGGAGACGGGGAGCTGTGTGCCTGTTACTGGTGGGCGGAGGGAGACAGTAGGACTGACGGGAGAGTTTCAGAAGGGTGCGAAGTGTAAGAGAATTTCTTGGCAGGATTGACCAACGATGGAGCAGTATCTTAAGGGTGTGGGGGAGAAGGAATTGGACTCAGCTGCGAACTCATCTCCTCAGTCACTGCTGAGCTTTTTCAGCAAGACTCCTGTTTCTTTTTACCTCCTTACAATGACCTTTAACTCTTTTTTTAAATTAAAGATTTATTTATTCATTTAATGCCTATGAGTACACTGTCACTCTCTTCAGACACACCAGAAGAGGGCATCGGATCCCATTACAGATGGTTGTGAGCCACCATGTGGTTGCTGGGAATTGAACTCAGGACCTCTGGAAGAGTAGCCAATGCTCTTAACCACTGAGCCATCTCTCCAGCCCCGGCCTTTAACACTCGTATGTCAGGCTGTCATGCTCCTTGTCTCTGGGTGATAGGCACTTTCTGGCTATGTGGGCTTGAGCAGTTCTTTTCCTGGTCTCTGTGCCTTACTTTCCGTTTCTCCGTGCTCCTGCTGTCCATCCAGTGGGTCATGAGTTACTGCTGACTTATTGTTTTTTTTTAATGCCTTCGTTCCTTTCATGAACATACAGATCCTAGAGCTGGAGAGATGGCTTGGCAGTTGGTAGCACTGGCTGGTCTCCCAGAGGACCCAGTTTGATTCCCAGCACCCACATGCAAACACCCATACACAGAAAAATAGAGATAAATTCCCTAAAAAGAATCCATGACAGTGACTTTTAATGTGCTGTCTTATCCCAGTACCTGATCTAGATTAGGGTACATAATTGATGCTTAATAAATACATGTTGAATAAATAAAGAAATTATTTAGATGCTCTTTCTTCTATTGGGTCAGTGGGTGTAATAATGCTAACCTCATGTGGTACTCTTGAGGATTAAATGAGATAATTTGATTAAACCACCTGGCGTGACCAGCTGGCTGCAAAGGGCTGGTGAAGTCTTTGATTCCTCTTGGTATTTTTTTCTTCCTTAAAACTTCCTTGTCTCTGGTAACTGCAAAACAGGTTCAGGTTAGCTTCTTGTCTTTGTATGCTGCTTCTTCATTTTCTTCATGACTGACTTTCTTTCCTCCTCTCCTCTCTCCTCCTCCCCTTTCTCCCCTCCCCTCTTTTCCTCTCCCCTCCCCTCTCCTACCCTAGCCTACTTCCTTCCTCCCCTCCCCTCTTCCTTTTCTTTTTCCTTTCCCTTCCTCCCTTCCTCCCTCCCTCCCTTCCTTCATCAGGTCCAGGATCCAAACCCAAGGCCTTTCACTTGCCAAGCAAGGCCTCTGCCAATGACCTAAAGCTCAACTCCCATGGCTTGTCTGTCTTTTGTCTTCTGGGCTAGTTCTAAAGAAGATAGTAATAGCTATCGACACGAAGGGCTGTTCATAAATGATGCTTACTGTTACTGACAGCTGTATAAAAATAATACGGGGGGTGGGGGTGGGTCTAGAGTTACATAAAACACCACACTGGAGTCATTATATAATTCTGGTGACTAATGGCATATTTTAATAATAGCCAAGTTTTGGTAAGCTGCCAGAGAAGCCAACGTTCATGTCAGATGGCTCACAGCTGCCTGTAGCTCCAGCTCCAGAGGTTTCAATACTGTCTTCTGGCCTCAGTGCACCCTGCGCTCACATGCCTGTTTCCATACACAGACACATGTACCCCTGATTTAAAATAAATCTTACAAACACCACACTCCCGCTTTCTCCGGTTTGCAACGGTGGAAGCGTAGTTCGAGAACTACCGTGGATGACAAAGAACTTAGGACCCATTCAACGATTTGAAAATAATTAAAATGGCTTAATCTCTGTCCCCATGGGTCCTTTTGCTACCTTGCCATGTCAGTGGCTCAGGGGACCAAGAGAGGTGGTGCAACTGAACTTGAAAAATCGTCCTCACTCTCTGCTTATTGCGGCTGCGCAGGCTTGACCTGGAGCCTGGGAGCCCGAGCCTTCTCCTGATGATTGCAGGAGGAAGATGCCGGCCTGCGCAGGCGTGGAGGGCATCCTCGGCACGCCCCTTCATGGGCTTCATGTTCCGGAAGACTTTTATATTGCCATCAGAAGCCAACTGTTTGCACGGTGGCCCACCTTGTGGCTACAGAGAAAATCCTACTTATTATTTTAAAGGAATTAGGTTCCAAGAATGGTTTGTCTTTAGTATCTAAGTTGACTCAAGTATTCCAGCTATAAATGACTGTATCCGCAAAAGAGTCTTTTTTTTTTTTTTTTTTTTTAAAAAACAAGTTAAATTATGGACTAAGCATCCTACATTGTATACAGTAAGACAGCTGGCCTTTTAATAAGAACTATAATTTATTTATTGTAAAGTAAAATAGGAACTTTTGCAGACAAACTTAGTGGTGTCTAACATGCCACTGGCATAGAATTTGGTAAGTCTGGATTTGGACCTGAGCATCTCACCAGGAGTAGGGTTTCTTGTTTTGTTTTTAAACAAACAAGGGACTCAACGTCATATGCCTTGCCTTGCTTTCCGGTCCTTTTCTTCTATTTGGAGATACTGAGTGGCAAAACCCAGCTTCACTATCTAACCCAGCAACGCCTATAGAATTTGTTGTGTAAATTCAGTGACAGGACAAGACCTTTGTGAGTATACATACATATGGTGTGTGTGTGTGTGTGTGTTTGTGTGTATGGGTGCCAGGTGCACATGTGGAGGTCACAGGGCAACCATGGGTGTGGGTCTGGCTATTCCATTGATCACAATGATCTCTTTATCGTTAGCCCCTGCATATGCCAGGGAGAGGAGGGTGAGAAGGTCTGCTCTGAGAGGGGATATGTGAGCCGAGCTGACGATTGGTTGACTAGAGCCAGATGTGTGTAGAGCTGGGTAAAATATCCCAGACCCAGAATGGCTGGAGGGGAGGGTTTTAAGCAGAATAGGAACTGTGTGCTTAGGAAACAGGGGTGGCCAAGGCGACTGGGGAGGAGGGCTGGAGAAGCAGAGGAGAGCAGGTCAGGGAAGTTTCCGGTGCTCACATACTCTCTGTGTCCCAGACCACTGAAGGTGGCTGAATGTGACCCTAGGAGGGTCAATAGGTAGGGGACCACTTGGGATTTTTCAACAGGAACATGACCAGATCTATGACCGCCAGCTTCAAATGTGTGTGTGTGTGTGTTGTCGAAATGGTTCTTTCAAATAGACATAATTTTCCTTTATATTTTGTAGAATAGACCAGAGGGCTACCATTTGGCCAAAGGATGCTTTTGGAACTCAGCAGGACTTACATGAGGTAGGTGGAAAAATTACGGGTTCTACACACATGAACTAGCCAGTACCAGAGTACCAGAGTTGCCTATTCTTCTCATAGCAGCAGCAAAAAACAAACAAACAAAACAAAAAACAAAACCACTTTTTTTTTCAGTTAAAACTCTTAATCCTTTCACTCCTAAGTGAACTTTTTTTTTTATTCTGGTAATACAATGTTACTCCTCTAATATTCTTCCTTGTGTTGGAGCAAAACGCTTGAAACGGTATTTTTGAGCAGGCTCACCACACCTTGGCTGTTACCCAAGTTCGGCTGTCATTTCTCTGTATACTTTCCAACTTTGCTTGGGGATTATATAACCAGGGCTGTGATAATTAACATTTGTCGGACTTTTCCTTAATTGAATTTTAGCTGGCTTTCCCTTTCTCTGTTTCCCACTGACTGGTGTTTGCGGCCTCAGACTTAATTGGGCCGACTGTTTATTCGCTGAGCATAATACAAGTTGATGTCTGCACCCTAGTTTCCTTCAGAGGCTTTGAGATATGGGGGGGCGGCTTTGGTTTCCGATCCAGATCGCATCCCATTACACAGGACAGCACATTAGCCAACTTGTTCTGGAGTTTCTTTGAAATATGTAATTGGATTGTAACGTCGGAAATCAGTACATTATAATCAGGTCACCTGCTGTTGTGAATGCCGTGGTTGGAGACGCTGGCTTGGAATTCTCAGCTGGTTTCTCTCGCCCTTATTAAGTTGGAGAAGTGGGTGGTATGTAGTGTCTCTGATTAGGATCAGAGCAAAGAAAATAAATAGACTTGATATTCAGATGCCCGGGAGAGAAAGGAGCAGCTTCAGGCAGATGGTTAATTCAGCATTTTGAAGATATAGTCATCCGCTGCCCCTTAGTTCCCTGGCCCCATAAAAGGCATTTTAAATATGTAAGTGCTTTATCTTTCCTTACTTGATGATGATGCTGATATGATGATGGTGGTGGTGGTGGTGGTGGTAATGTTGGTAGAATTTGGTAGAGAAATTAAACCAGGTGTCTGGTTAAGTCAAGTTAAATGGCTAAATTCACGACAAATGCCATAAATATAGCACACACAAGAATGTCAAAGGCTGTTAAATTTTTGTGTGTTCAGACACAGCCTTCAAGTAGCACGTGACCCATGGTGGACAAGAGCTAGGAGCTTGAATCTGCCAGCGAGCAGAAAGCTATAGATCTGTTTTGACACTTGCTACTGGGGAGGAGGCGTGGCTTAGAAGAGGGGGCGTGGCCTCAAAGAGTCACTCTGTGGCTTTTTCAGCTTGGGGAGAAGCTCTGAGTTTTGAGATTGGAAATGATGTGGGAATACTGAGGTGGCTTGAGCAGTTGTTAAAAAGCTCTGTTTGCTTTTCCGTTCTTCTCTCCTTCACTGTGTCATGTCTGCAGATGGCATGGGCCTTGTGCTTCTGAGTGGAGACCTGGGCCACCTCCAGACCAAGGTGGCTCCTTTGGCCCTGGTGTGGAACCAAGAAAACATGCTCAGAGGGGTTTAGTTCCAGTCCCTGGGGCAGGCTGAATGTGTAGGCCCATGTCCTTGCTGGCAGTTCCCTGGGTGATGAGAACTTGGGACACAGAAAGAGTGTGCAGAGAAGCAAGGGGGTGGGGCAGCAGAAGTGGTGCGGGGCAGTGTGGTTGCACTCACGGCTGGAAACATCCCAGAGAATGTACATCTAAAACGTGTGTTAAACTTAACAACACTATATTCTTTTACGAAAAACCCACTAATATTTTTCTAAGTGATGGTCCTATGGGATACACACACACACACACACACACACACACACACACAAACTATCATTTTAATGAATGTAGAATGTGCATACTAAAAGTATTCTAGGCAGTGTATAACCAATATCGAGTTTCTCCATCAGGCTGGAGTATCTAGTTCTTGACTTTGGGTCTCTTGATAGGATTCTGGTCTCCATTCTGCCCTCTACACATGCCTCTGGGGCAGTGAATCTGCTCTCAAACACCTGACTGTGCGTCTGCTATTCACCTGGGTTCCAAACACCCGACTGTGTGCCTGCCATTCACCTGAGCTGTCTGGCTCTCCCTCTGTAATATTACCTAGATTAGAAACCAATCTGTTTCTCATCCATTTTCATTTTCAGTCCGGACTGTTTTGCCTTGTCTATATTATTAATAGATCACTAGATCCAAAAAGCACTTTAACTCTAGAATGAGGGAAAAACAATGGTATTTACCCTCTGTAGCTCATATGTGTTATTTCTGATTCAAATCCCCATGAAGAAGCTAACAGGTTGGTAAAGAAACCTAATGGACGTCCTTCCCACTAAGCAATCTTGTCATGTTAGGGCTTCAGAGATTGTTAGGTGGTTCTAGGAGGAGAACACAGCTATTCATGTCCCATTGAGAGAAGAATGGCCCTTCTCCACAGAAGAAGGTTATCTTCCTTGATTCAGCAGAAAGCCGCAGGAGAGATACACGGAGTGGCAGGGAAGAGAAGGAAACAACCAGGTAGCCCTACCCAGATCTGCTGAATCAGATGATCAACACTGGTGACCAACTGGGTGGCAGATGTCAGAGCCATTATTCAAATCCTAGACTGCATATCACAGAATACCAACTAATCTGAATCTCCGATCTGTCAAACTGGAGAGAGGTTTTGAATGAAGTTGACTGTAAAAGGCTTTTCAGTCTTAACAGGGTGATTCTACACTGTTTTGATTTTCTCACTGCTTATAGAATTTAGTTAAGGGTCCTGTCAGGAAAGGTTGAAGTAAGTTGTCCCAGAGTTATACAAGGTTGAGACATCCTCTTAACCAACCCTCTACACCCAGATGGGTGGGGTTCCATTGTTGTGAAGAGACACCATGACCAAGGCAACTCTTATAAAGGCAAACATTTAATTGGGGCTAGCTTGCAGGTTTAGTGTACTATCATAGCAGGCAGCATGGTACTGGAGAAAGAGCTGAGAGTTCTGCATCTTGATCTGAAGGCAACCAGGAGAGACTGGCATCCTCAGGCAGCCAGGAGGAAGCTCCCTTCTGCAATGGGAGGAGCCTGAGCATAGGAAGAGACCTCCAAAGCCCACCCCCACATTTACATATTTCCTCCAATTAAGCCACACCCAATAGTGCCACTCCCTATGGGCCAAGCATCTTCAAACCACCACAATCAGGAAACAGAAACCATGTTATATGAATGACATAGCTGCTTATCACTGTTATTTGTTGGTCTCATGGATAGGCACCAAGTTATAAGAGGAGGGTTGGGAGTGACTGAAGATCTGAAGTGTCCTTTTGTTGAAAGCTGCCATTTTATTTGTTAACTATTTGGTCATTTACATAACTGTCCTCTAAAAGCAGGGGCCTGAGACCCCTTTGAACGTTGATTGGTCATTTCACAGGGGTCATCAAAGACCACCAGAAAACATATATTTACATTACAATTCATAATAGGAGCAAAATTACAGTTATGAAGTAGCAATGAAAATAATTTTATGGTTGAGGTCACCACAACGTGAGGATCTGTATTAAAGGGTCACAGTGTTAGGAAGGTTAGGAAGCACTGGTCTAGAGGAAAATGGTCACTTAAAAATTGGTCACGACATATGTCTCAGACCTCTCTGCTCATTTTTTCCCTCATAGATGCCACAAAGATGTCCTTTGTTTAATAGTGAGGTGTCAGATAGGCTTGGTTCTGAGTCTGCCTTTATCTAGTATGTCAAAACACCAGAGAGGCAGTTGGCTACAAGATGAACAGCTCTTAAAGAAAGCTGTTTCAGATTCTCCTTAAGTTTCTAGCCAAGAATCTACTTAGTTTGGGTCTTAGTTTGCCTCATCACCCCAGCAATGTGTTTACACTGCTTTGGTTGCTTTGAAGTTAGTTTGACTTCATAAAAGTAGGCAGGAGATTTCCACATTTGTGCGTAGGGTCCACTTTCATGTTCAACAATGGACCATAGAGAAGATGCTTAAAGTCGTACTGGATTTAGTCCCACGTTGTGTGGTATTTTGACTGGAGTTCTACCCACCAGGAACAATGTCTTCACTACTTTTCTATTCCTGTTAGTGATACTCTAACAAAAAAACATCTTAAGGGAGAAAGGGCTTATTTTAGGTCACTGTACCGGAAGTATACCAGTCCATAGTGGGGAAGACATGGAGCAGGGACAGGAAGCAGACTGGTCACATGCACGCTACAGAGGAGAGAGATAACAGGAAGTGAAGCTGCCTTGTGGGTCCTACCTAGTGGCCTGTTTCTTCCAGTGAGGCTCCACCTCCTCCAGGTCCCACAACTTGTTCTGGAGATCAAGTGCTCAAACACCTGAACCTGTTGGGGGAAAGGTCAAAGTCAAACAATAGAATTCCATTGTAATTTTCAGAACTGGTATAGGTGATAACATATAGGTGACAAACTACGATCATGAAATCAATAATCAATGATCTCCTGATATCAAAAGAAAACGTCACTGAGTCCTAGTGACTATTGTACAAAGGTGATAAGCTTTTAAGTGTTTACAAAACATCAAAGCGAAGGGTTAGCCCTTTGTGGTGGTTTGTATATGCTTGGTCCAAGGAGTGGCACTACTAGGAGGTGTGGCCTTGTTGGAATAGGTGTGTCACTGTGGCATGGGCTTAAGACCCTCATCCTAGCTACCTGGAAGTCAGTCTTCCACCAGCAGCCTTCAGATAAAGATATAGAACTCTCAGCTCCTCCTGCACCACGCCTGCCCGGATGCTGCTATGTTCCCACCTTGATGATAATGAACTGAGCCTCTGAACCTGTAAGCCAGCCCCAGTTAAATGTTGTCCTTATAAGAGTTGCCTTGGTCACGGTGTCTCTTCACAACAGTAAAACCCTAAGACAGCCTTCCTTCACACAGTACAACTGCAGAGTACCTGTTGAGTTACATTTGTCCTAGTTATACATCAGCCTCAGTATTATATACCTGTTTCTCCAGTGTAAAGATACCTGAATACTTAAAATTTGTTAAAAGAGGAATAGTTGAACATTTGAGCGCTGTCTTTGGTTTCAGCGTGTGTCTCCATATGTGTCTCTGTGAGAAGGGCATATGTCCTTATCAGCATCTAGAATGTATGATAGAGATATTTTGACATAAAGACCTCAAGAAGGTAAGAGTTACCTCTTGGTATCGTTTGGTGACTGGCTCTAAGAGTCTCCTCCCACAGGTATAAAATCTGAGGATTACTAACCCCTTATGTAAAAGGGTGTGGTATTCCTGAGCAATCTGATCACGCCTTCCTGCGTACTTTATTTCATCTCTAGATTATTATTGAATTCAAGATACAGTCCATGTAACTAATTATCATACTGCATTGCTAAAGAATACACATGTGTGTACGTCAAATACAAATGATTTAAAAGTAATTGTTGACCCGTGGTGGATTGAATTCATGGGTGCAGAAATTCACAGATTTGAAGGACTGGCTTTATTGTCTGATGGAGATGTCTTCTTCAAAATTGTTTTAATGCTGAGAAAACGGCCTGTGAAAAGCCTTCGCCGACACTCCAGTGTTGGCTGAGAAGTGTTCTTTCTGTTGGTAAAGGCAGCTTCATTTTTCAATTTAAGTGAAAACCCAGCCTATTGAATTGGGTCTGGGTTCGGCTTCTATTGAAGAATATTTTGGAGTATCGGAGTTTTATTTGAGACAGGGCTTCTTTGTGTATCTCTGATTGTCCTGGAACTCACTCTGTAAACGGGGCTGGTCTTGAACTCAGAGATCTGCCTGTCTCTGCCTCCTGAGTGCTGGGATTTAAAGGCATGAACCACCATGCTTGGCTCAGTTTTCTTCTCTTTCCTTTTTTTATATTGGTTTTCTTATTTATTTATTTATTTATTTATTTATCTATCTATCATTCCATTCATATCTCAAATGATATCTCACTTCCCGTTTTCCCCTCCAGACCCTCCCCCCCATCCCAGAACCTCCTCTCTCTCCCTTTGCCTCTATGAGGGTGTTCCCCCCCGCCCTTGCCCCATTCCTCCAGCATCTCCCTACGCTGGGGCATCAAAACTCCACAGGACCAAGGGCCTCCCTTCCCACTGATGTCAGACAAGGCCATTCTCTGCTACCTATGTATCTAGAGCCATGGAACCCTCCCTGTACACTCCTTGGTTGCTGGTCTAGTCCCTGGGAGCACTGGGTGGTCTGGCTAGCCGATGTTGTTCTTCCTACGGGATTGCAATCCCCCTCATCTCCTCCAGTCCTTCTGCCAGCTTCCCCCACTAGGGGCCCTGTCAGCTCAGTTTTCTATTACTATCCCGGTGTAATGCATCACCAAGACCTTAATGGCTTCAAACATCCATTTATTAACCCATGGTTGTAGAAAGCAGCTGGAGTCTCTCTGCTCAGGGCCTCACAACAGAGACATTAAGGCATCAGCCAGGCTGAGTTTTCATCTGAAATAGGGACCATGGGCAAACTCCTTCAGGGTGTTGCTTTAACCCAGGGTCTTGTCATAAGACTGTCATCTCTGCCCCTTTGCTGGTTAGCAGTTTGGCATAGCGTTCAGCTTCCAAGTCATTCCTGTGACTGGCTCTCCCTTTAAGCCAGCTATATCGCTTGCAATCTGCCTGCGCTTCTAATTCCTCTGATGATGCCTTCTGCCACCAGCTGGAAGAGACTCTGCTTTTAAAGAATTTTACTTGATTTGGCCAGGCACACCCAAATAATGGCTGTATCTTTTGGCAGCTGAGTTGGAACTCAATTACCTCTTAAGAGAAAAAGCCCTTCGCGTAGCAGCACGTAGATTAGTAGTTGAATAACCAAGGTATGGAACCCCTAGGGGCCACCTTTAGGGTTCTGCCTGCCCCACAGTGGAATTACAGTTTTCTAAAACTAGAAAGTTCTAGAGCCTTACCCTCGAGTCTCAGTCATGACTGGGGGCATTTATCCTTCCTGAACTATTTGCTATGACCTTAGAGCTTGGAAGAATCTGGTTGGCTAAAAGAGACCCAAATTTCCCTCTTTGACACTGGGAATCCTGTTTGTAGAAGACAGATAATTGGATGTTGGTATCTGGAAGCATGAACTCAAAGGTAATTTTCCTCTTGGCTGGGTAACGGCAGGATACCACTGGACGTTTCTCTGGTTTGGTTTTGAGTTGGGATAAAGTGACCTTGCTCCCCTACCAAGGGTTCCTCTTCCTCAGCTGGAGCGGTGTCCTGTGAGTCATTTAATTTTAGCCATCCTTTGTTGTCAGTGTCAGCGGAGACCTCTTGTGGCCGGCGTTGTCATGGTGTGGGTCCTAATTCTCATTCCCAGGTGAGTGAGGCAGACAGCCAAGGAGCCGGGGCTACTTTTAGAGCTGGTAGATTCTCCCTGCTACCCACCCCCACCCGCCCGCTTCCGTCAGAGGCCACTTGCCAGCCTGGCTGCTTATTTCTAGGAGAACCAGGTCTGGAGCCGTCACCTTCAAGGGAATCCAAAATGGTGCTGTTAGTAAAGGAAGAAGCTGAGCCAATGCCAGCAGGTGCCCACATTAGCTCGGGAGAAGCAGCTGACTCACCCTGGTTTGCTTCCGTCCTCCTTATCATCTGTCCCCAAGGCTCCTCTATTCTTTGATCTGATGCAACATCTCCATTCTTTTCCTTCTTAGTCCCTTTGTACTCATTCCACTTCCGGCTACTAATTCCCAGCCCCTCATTCCACTTCCGGTTACTGATTCCCGCGCTCCCCCCACCCCCCGCCCCCCCGCCCCCCGCGATCCCTCCCCCTTTGTGAGAACCCAGAAAGGATGTTGAGTTCCATAACTGCTAGGGGTTAGCCCATGCTGCTGTTTATGCTGCTTTCTGATAAAAGGTTAAATGCAGAAACCACGCGGGTCTTGGGCTTTCCACGGAGGTAATGTCTATGCGTAGCTCTTTCATTTTAATGTGAATGTGCATACATGCCTATGGGTCCTAAGGGCAAATTTTGTCCCACGACTTTGACTGTTTGGACCCCCCTTCCCCCCCCAAGGAAATAATTACATATCTCAGTAGTATTTGTTGAGAAGCACATGTATATCCAGATCCAGCATGTCTCTGCATGTTAGGCAATTATTTTATGTATATGAGTACACTGTCGCTGTCTTCAGGCACACCAGAAGAGGGCATTGGATCCCATTACAGATGTTGTGAGCCACCATGTGGTTGCTGGGAATTGAACTCAGGACCTCTGAAAGAGCAGTCAGTGCTCTTAACTGCTGAGCCGTCTCTCCAGCCCAATTACAGCCCTTCTTAGGGCCATAAAGCTCCAGTTTCAGGGCAGGAAGATGGTTAAGTTTTCTAACAAAATATTAGTATCTGGGGAAACAGCCAATGCTTTCCAGGGTGATCCATCATCCTTAATGAGACACGAGCCTCATTTATTTCATAGGACTTCCAGCAGGAGAGTTTCCAATATTCAGCAATATCTAGAAAGTGAGTTAAAGTAGTATCTTCAGAAATGAGTGTCTGCCATCCGAGTGCAATACCTCTTGTGGCCAGAAGGGGCCTCCTTAGAGCTGGCTGGAGCTGGAGTTTTAGGAGGTTATTAGCTTTCCGGTCTGGCGCTGAGAACTGTACCTGGGTCCTCTGTCAGTACAGCCTGCGCTTAACCACTGAGCCATCTCTCCAGCTCACTGAGGTTAGTTTTTAGGAGGATTTTTTTCTTTAGACTGAAATAAAATGCTGCAGGAATGGCCACAAGAAGTAACCATATGGGCAATACTATAGAGTCCGACAACTGAGGACTTCATCCCGTGAGAAACAAGTAATATAGACAACATAATGTGGATTTATCATAACACCCTGCTTCTTAGCAAGTCCCTCAGGAAGTGCACTACTAGGCTACCCATGTTGTGTTTAAGAAAGTAAAAATGCCTTACCTAGAAAACCTCTGACGCAGAATAGGAGATTATGAAGGACTGTTTTCCTGTCCTATAATTTGCTTGTTAATTTAGTGAGGTAAGGACAAGAATCTCACCATGGGATGTGATAATCCATCCTCCCACCCCCAACCCCCCACCCCCCACCCCCAGGCTGAAATCCTTTGGCTGAAAGGAAGAGCTGTTCTGTTACTGTGTACTCCAGCTGTGTCATTTTGAGTTTTTAAAAAGTACAGACAGGATGCAATCAAGAGCTGGATACTTTGGTCAGCACTCTGGCTTCTTGGTGCGAGTAGCTGCTTCTTGGTTCTGTTAGCAAGAGAGCGGTGTGGGGGGGGGAAGCTTGTTAGCATCCTGTACAGAGGGACGCTGGACTGTGTGAACTGAGGTGTGGCCTGACTGGAAGCATGCTGGGTTATAAGCATACCCTCCCCAGGGAGACTAGCTACAGCCCAGTGTCTCTCCAGGGAGAGAGAATTTGAGCTTTTCCTTAAAGCAGCCAGCAATTCCCTTTCACGGGGGTCACCTACGACCATTAGAAAACACAGATTTATACGTTATGGTTCATAACAGCAGTAAAGTTACAGTTACTAAGTAGCCACGAAAATAATTTTATGGTTGGGGGGGTCAGCAGAACGTGAGGAACTGTATTAAAGGGTAGCAGCATTAGGAAGTTTGAGAACCTCTAAGTCTGTCTTAGAGATACCAACGTTGGAAAAAGCCTCATTTTGTTTGGTGAGAACATTGAGGGTCTCTGAGTAGCCTGTTGGGAGGTGACCTGTTGATCTTGTGCGCCTCGTGTTTTATACTTCTGAGTGTGTGTGGGTCCAGTGCCAAAGGGATGGTCAAGGCTAGAAGATACTGGGAGTGGCGGAGTGCTGGGGCTCGGGGGAAAGTGTTTGTCCTTGGGCTTAGTGGTATTAAGCAGGCAACCAAGATACTGTTTAGGGTGGGTCAGGGTCCCAGAAGATAGGGCACTATTTCTCAAGACCTATATAGACCTTGGGCACTAGTATTAAAGTGCTCTTGATCCAGACCCTCCTAAATCAGAACAAAGATGATATGATTTGGGGAATGTATATATTTTATAAACTCCCCAGTGGGTTTAAAAAGGAAAACCTTGAAGTTTACTAACCAGAGTGTCGGAGGGTCTTCAAATCCGATACTGAGAGTCTCATCTTTCCAAAACTAAACCGGATATTGGCAAAGACAGTCTTTCTACTGATCAGCTCTACCGCGAGATGCGCTCACAGCATGCCAAATGGGGGATATCGTTCCAGTCCACCACGAACAAGTAGGTCACTGTAGTGATGTCAAATTACCAGACATTAAACAACTTGAAAGAGGAAGCTTTCTCCATCCAGCCCTTCCCATACATGACTGGCTTGTGGTTTCAGAAGGTTCGGTCCGTCACGGTGGAGGAGCTCTGTTCACATCATGACAGATAGGAAGAAGAGGGAGGGGAACTCTCATGCTCAGTTGGCTTGCTTCCCCGCCCCCTTCAGTGGGCTCTTCTTAAGAGGGCCTGGGGATGTGGGAGCAGGGAACAGGTAAATGAGTGTATGCTAAAGGGTGGTCTCCTGTGTTTATTGAGAGTGTGGTGTTGGGAGTTTATGCCCATGATCATGCAACAGTAGTAAGTAGATGTCTGGAAACTGACTGGCATCCCGGGTTTTCAGCAACGTTCCTGTTCACCGTGTATCTCATCAGAGCGAGGATCTACATACACTTCTTGGAAACATAAAGGGATGGGAAGGTGCCATAAAACCCCTTCCTAGAAACCAAGCGTGAATGGTTCCTGCTCTCTAATTGCACACTCACAGATGAAGGCACCTCAAAATAGTTCTCCTCCAACCCACCCGTGTGGGTGTTCTCTCTTTCCCAGCCCAGCTGAAGTGGGACCCGAGTCACTGCAGAGACGGGGAAATGAGTATTTTCTAAAACGAGATGCTCTACTGTGTGAAAAAGAAAAGTTAACTTTAGAAAACTGTACCTAGGCGGTGGAGGCTTCTCACAGGGCGTGCCGGAGAGGCAGGGTGGTTATCATTCCTGAGGGGATCATGATCTGCAGTGCGATCTCCCTCCTGATTTTAGGTGCCCTACTATGGTGACTTTGGATGTAAGCCCAGGGAAGCATCAGCAGGCTGACCAGAGCCATTGCCTGGAGGCCCCATGGTCTTGCCAGAGATCAAGTCATGTATGAGACGGGCTGGATGGGGGTGTGGGGGTAGCTTCCTGACTGCACCTTCATTTTTCTGTAGAAGAGAGAGCACGTCTTCCTGTAAAAAGGTCACTAAGTCTGGTGTGACTGGTTGGTGAAATGGCTGGGTGGTCACTCTCTCCTTCCAAAGCTTGCCATTGCTTCCGGGCATGGATGCAGAGAAGTTATGCCTTGTTATTTGTTGGCCTGTTAACTGTTTCCTTGCTGGGCTGGAAACTCCAGCAGGAAGAACCTGATGTCGGTCTCTTAGTCTTCACGCAAGTCTGGCTCTTGCCTCGAGTATTCAAGCATCATGTGGCTAGCACATCTGCACAGACCCTGCCAGTGCAGGGAAATGACCACGGGGCTTCTTGGGCTCTACAGTGCTTCATCCTGATTGGATAGGCTAGATATCTCCCATCATTCCCTGCGCAGACGTGTGTTTGACAGTGGCATTGGCTTTTCACAGTTCAGTCACTGCACCATTACCCTGGGGTCCTAGGACATTGGGTGATACAGACCCATCCACACAGGGTGTCCACGTGAGGAGGACTCTACTGAAGAGGGTCATGGGGCTGAGTGACAGGGAATGGGGTGGCGTGTGGTGGGGACAGAAGGGCTTCCATTTACTGTCTTGTCTTCAGTCCCCAGCAGTTGTCTTCTCTTCTGCTTAGAGGTCTCCCTGGATTGCTGATGTCCATCCTTTCTGCCTTGCTTGGATTTCCTCCCCTTCCTCCTCCTCTTCCTCTTCTTCCTCCTCCTTTTCCTCCTCTTCCTCCTCCTCCTCCTGCTTGGTTCTCTGCAGTGTCTCAGAGAGGAACAACCAGCCATGCAAGTCGGTGTCCTGTGTCATTCAGCACTGTTCCAATGAGCATGCTCGGAGGAGGGGAGGGGGAGAAAGTAGCCTAACAGCAGCTGCTGGATTCTCCCAGCTGTTTTCCATGTTATGGCACCTGAGCACACTCCCAGTTAGGGCCCAGAAACTTCTGAGTCTGATGTACCCCTGTGTACTTGACATCCCTTGGTGGTGCTCTTCTAACTCGGTCGTTGGTTCTGCTCCAGACCCAAGTCTAGGTGTTCACGGGTACCAGGTTTTTGCACCTCCATCTTGGGTATACATGCATGCTTGGCTTTTTTTCCATTCAATAGAAGGGGATTCCAAAGTCATTTAGAGTGAGGTTCCTGGTTGGCAGGTGCAGAAGTGAAACCCCGGGAGGTTGAAGGATGAGTCACGAACGGTAGGTACCTCATGGGGCCTGTCCACGTGGACCTCTTCCCTGCAGCTGGTATTTGGGGGCATCCACCCTTGGCTACCTACTGCTGCTTTCCGAGAGTGCTCATTCCCCTCCCCTGGGTTCCCCGGGAGCAGCCCCCAACAGGGACTCCCACTCATTACAGTTATGTCTGCTTCTTTGTACAGATGAAAAACAAATGGTCATCAAGGGTTGCAATAGCCAGGATGCTTGCCCACAGTCAGGCAGGATACAGAGCCCCGTGGGTATTCCCTGTGGTTCTGTGGGAACCTGAAAGTCATCCTTTGCTTTGTAAAGTACACAATAACACACCGGAGTCTGAGCCAGGCTGCACGCACCACGTTAAAATAAAATAAAATAAAATAAAATAAAATAAAATAAAATAAAATAAAATAAAATAAAATAAAATGATTGAGAATGTATCTCTCTGCTGGAATGCTTGCCTAGTGTTCATGCGGGAAGCCCTGGGTTCTTTCCCTCCACTGCCTGAGACCAGCCAGGCATGGTGATACACACTCATCTTCCCACAGGTCAGCGGGGTAGAGTCATGGGGATCGGAAATTCAAAGTCCTCCAGAGTTCTAGGCTAGCCTGGGCTACATGAGACCCTGCCACTAAAGAGAGAATTGGAAAGGTCCACCTCCTTCTACGCACGATTCTTTAAAAAGTCATTGTAAAATACGTTTAATAGGAAAAACATGCCGTCTTAAGCCTTTGTAAATATACCACTCAGCCATACTAACTCCATACACCTTTCTGGGAATCCTTCACACCTGAAATTCTGAACCCATGAGGTAACTCTCTCCCTTCCCTGACCAGCCCTGGGGAATCAGCGCTCTGCTTCCTGGCTTTATGGGTTTTCTACTCTCTTGTGTAAATGGAATTACATAGGATTTATCTTTCTGTAGCTGGTTTGTTTCACTCTGTGGTAGCCTATATCAGTTACTGGCTTCCCCTTGAATTTTGAGGGATGTTGTCTGTAAGGTCATCCATGTTTTGAGCATCTGTTCATTGACCCTTGGGCTCCATCACCTGGCGTTAGTCTATGAGGGGTGCCACTGCAAAGTACCACAGACTGGGCAGCTTAAACAGCAAAAAATGTATTTTCTCACAGCCTTGAGTTGGGAAGTCCAACGTCAAAGTGCCCGCTGTCTTAGTTTCTCCTGAGGCCTCCTCAGTCCTTGGCTTGTAGATGATCGCATTCAAGCTGATTCCTCATGGAGCCTTCCGAATGTGAATGTCCCCATGGTCTCTGGCTCTTATGAGGCCATCAGTCTTACTGGGATGGGTCCTGATGCTTATGGGTCCTTTTAAACTTTATTTACATCCTTAAAAGCCCCGTCTTTAAGTCTAGTCACGTTGAGAATAGAACTTCAACAGAGGAACTTTGGAGACGAAGTTCAGCTAGTGACACCTCTAAGCTCCTGAGATGCCATAGACGTGGGTGTGCGCAGAACTGCCCAAGCCTTCAGGTTCAGTTCTTTCCGGTACATACCTGACAATGAGGTTGTGTAATGTGGTATTTGTATTCTTCAGATATGCAGAGCCCACAGTATGGTATTTGTATCCTTAAGATAAGCAGGGCCCACCCTGCTCTTTCCTGCGTGGGCTCCGTTGTGTCACAGTTCCATGGCATTGTCTAGCTCTTTAGTGTACTTTTGTGCTTGTGAAGAGACCATTCTGATTTCCTGGTGGGGAGTCTCCTTGACGTTGTCCTTGGTGTCCAACAACTGATTTTTCCCACCAACTGATCAATTGGTTATCACCAACCAACTGATTGGTTGGTGTCCACTAACTGACTGATTGGTGTCCACCAACAACTGATTGATTGGTGTCCAATAACTGATTGATCGGTATTCAACTGATTGATTGATATTCACTAACTGATTGGTTACCTCCAACTGATTGGTGACTAATGGCTAGATTCTTCTAGAAACTTGGTGCCTTTGTGCTACCTGTGTCTCCTCTCAACAACCTTGAGCCCTCAACGGCTGGAGACATGTCCCAGCAGGGAGAAGAACCATGCTGCTTTGTCTGAGCTTTGGCTGTTAGGAATCACCTCTGAGTACGGACAGTGTTCAGGTCAGCTCGTGAGCATATCTGTCCCTGGTGGAGGAGCAACCTGAGTTGCTGACGTGCCCACTGACTTCAGAATGTGCGAGAAAGTTTCAAATATCCCTCGGGGAAGCGGCATGTAAAAAACACTGCTGTGGTGTCAGCTCAGCGGATAAAAGCAGTGGGGAGAAGTTGGTACAGGGCGAGAGTGATTCGGGAGAAGCTTGGGTAGGTAGGTGTACGGAAGTGCATACAAAGCAGAGGGCTGTGAGTTAGAGGCATGATGTGAAGGAACAGGGGTTGATGGGATGGTATCAGACATGCATGGAGAAGGATGTCGGGGGCAATCAGAAATAGGGGTGTATGTGTGAAAAAGGAGGAAGAGTTGGGGGGTCATGTTAGTATGGGGGTGGTAGGTAGAGGAAGGGATTCGCTTGTAGAATAAGGTGTATAAGTGGGGGTTGAGGTTGGCATGAAAATGTCTATAGTTATGAGCATTTGGGGATTAAGGTATGTTAGGGTATATGTATGTGTGAGTGGTATTGAAAGTGATTTGTATGTGGGAGGTGTGTGTATCTCTCTCCCTCCCTCCCTCTCTCTCTCTTTCCCCCTCTGTGTGTGTGTGTGTGTAGGTATGTGGGACAGGCAGGGGTGGAGCTGTAGAGTGGGGTGCCCCAGCGTGTGCCTGTGTGGCATATGGGGGGGAGGCGAATAGGTGTCAGAGTGTCTTATGTTAGAAGGTTTGGGTAGGGAAAGGACCGATGGCCCTGCTTCCGGTGGCTGCCCTTGCAGGCAGCTGGAGGGAGGTGGGCGGAATCGCTTCTGTAACCTGCTGAGCTGTCCCACTGCGGCCTCCTAGTGCCCAGCCTGGACTCAGGCATGATTCATGTTCACCTGCCAGGGGAATCAGTTAGCCTGGGCTGCTGCTGCATCATAAGTGCGTCAGTCTGCGTGACTTGTTCTTACTAAGAACCTGGGAGAAATTAAAAACTGCGACACGAAGGGGTAGGCGGGAGATTGCACTGTAGGCTGTAAAGGATCAATCACTCTCCATTAAGTAGCTAGCTAAGTTAGGCTAAGGGGGCAGAGTCGGCTCCCTGGACTCCGGTCCCCAGGGGAGGCAGCTGCAGCATCCCCCTCCCCCACCCCCCTGCAAGTAACTTTAGAAGGCGTGGTGTAAAGCTGGGTGAAGGAGCTCAGAAGGCCCTCCTAGGTGCCAGGCAGCCTCTGCAGCTGTAACTCTTTGTGTGCTGCGGTCTGCCGCAGTACGTGTCTTGGAGGGACGGTGGCTTTTATGAATGGTAGCCTGGGAGTGGCCTAATGTCTGGCTCCTGATGTCAGCACAGTGAATGAAGAGTTGCGCGGAGGAGCGAGCCGAGCGTAAAAGCCCCAGCACTTGCTAAACGGACACCTTCTGAGATTGGCTCTCCAGATGCTGTGTCTCTTGCTGACGAAATCCCAGGTCCCATGTGTCACGGATAGACCGTATACGTTAGGATTTTAACGAGCCAGAAACTGAAGCTGCATGAGAACCAATGCGCATCTGACTCGGGGACCAGCAGCTCCTTTCCCCCACGAAGCAGCAGCAGCAGCAGCAGCAGCAGCAGCAGCAGCAGCAGCAGCAGCAGCAGCAGCAGCAGCTGCTAGCCGAGACCCCCTTTCCTGCCAGGCAGGCACCGGGACGAAGGTGCCCGAGAGCTGCAGCCCCAGAGCTGTGTGTTAGGCATCCGCTTAGCTGGCTTCATGTTCTGCTTTTGTTGGCAGAATTCCTTGCTGAAGCTCCAAGCCCTCGAATCTGGTCTGTGCTCCGCGTTTCTGACGACCCAGGAAGAAGATGGCCAGGTGCACGGAGTTAAGGACCCGGCCCCAGCTTCCACGCAGAGTGTGCCTGCTGACAGCGCGGATCCTGCAGGTAAGGAGGCAGAGTCTGGGGATGTCCCGTGCGGTACTCAGGAGACAGCTCAGCCTCCGCCCCGGACTCCAGACAGAAATGATGTAACATCAAAGCCCAAGCCTAGGAGCTGATTAGAGGGAACGGTGAGGATTTAGGATTAGCTTGCGAAGCAGACTTTACTTTTAAAAGGGAGTCAGATGAAAGCATCGGCTCACAACTTCTTGTCATTTTTCTGGTTGCTCTGTAACGAGGAGTAGCGGGCTCTTCTGGTCTTAGATGGTCTGCGCTGTCTTAAAACTTAGCATGCTTTTTGAGAGACTGAGGATCAGGGGAGTTTCATCTCCTCCGTCCACTCTCTGTATAACTGATCTTCTGCGGAGGGGAAGCAGGGGGTGAGTGCTCAGCTCTTGACTCATTCTGATCATGTGTCCTTCTTCTGGCTTCTTCTGAATTTTCCTTTCAAAAAGTCTCAAAACGGGTCTGACTTTTTTTTTCCCCTTCCGGTTTTTCTACTTTCAATCCCAGGGACGGTTGATTGGCTAGCCAGCAGAAGGCAAATTAATGCCCTCAGGAAGAATTCCAGAGGAAGGAAATAGCAATTTACCTGAGGAGAGAGCTTATTCTTCTCTATTGGATTGGGGGCGGGGCCTCAAAGGGTTTAGGGGAGCTAGCTCTAGAAGAGGCCCTTAATCTCCAGGGCCTGGGGGAAGAGATTGAAAAAAAATGGCAATTCAATTCAGCAGCACGGACAGCAGTCCTCACTTAACACACTTCTGTTTAAGAACATCTCACAGTGCTCTAAGCAGGCTGAATGGTCATCTGCAGGGTTGGAATTTGTTTTAATTAACAGTGCTTATAGGAGCTGCTAAGGGTAGCTATTCCTGTTACTTCTATTCTTATGATGAGGGAACTGTTTACATATTTGGCGATAGTAACTTACTGAAGCGAACTGTGAGGTAATACTCATGGCCATGAGGACCGGAAGCCTAGTAGGACATAGTAAGTGGCAAAAGACTTCCCTGTGGCCACGTGTCAAGTGACACGTTGACAATTAATTGGTGGCCTTCTTGGATGGTAGGCAAACTCCTCTCTTGTGTTGGCCACACAGGGTCAAATACAGGTAGAAGACTGATTGGGTCAGGGGCCTAATCGGTGCTTTAAGTCAGATTGTCAGACAGTGTGGCCCCTCTTCTTCAACCTTGTATTTTTCCCTATTTATTTACTTAACATCTAGATCAAAGCCGCCCCCCCCACTCCCGCCCCATCTACCCAACATATATCCCCTCCTCCCATCCCCCCTCCCCTTTTCCTCTGATAAGGGGGAAGCCCTCCCTGGGTACCAACCTACCCTGGCACATCAAGTCACTGCAGGAGTAGGCACATCCTCTCCCAACTGAGGCCAGACGAGGCAGGCCAGTTGGAGGAACAGGAGTCACAGGCAGGCAACAGAGACAGGCTCCCCCACTCTAGCTGTTGGGGGACCCACATGAAAACCGAGCTGCACATCTGCTACATATGTGCGGGGAGCCTAGGTCCAGTCCACGAAGGCTCTTTGCCAACCTTGGATTTTGTCTTTTCTAAAAAATAGCATATATAACATATTCAGAAGTCTGAAGCAAAATGTAAGTTAACCTTTGAATTGTTTGATGTTTGAATTAGCTGTCCAAGTATGTAGCATAGCGTATATTGTATTTGTTGTATGTTGACTATAGATTTTTTGAGGGGTGTTTTTATGATGATTTTTAATTTTTGAATATCAAGATGATTTTATGCCTTTTAAAAATTCTGGATAGACTGGATTTTGAACCAACTTTAAAACCCTCTTGTGAGATGGAAATAATTTGTGAATTTACCTAGGGGCTGCTCACAGAAAGAACACCTTCTGTGTTCAGTGACAAGTGGCAGGAACTGGGCAAAAGGCCCCTTTGAGATGGAGCTCGTGGTTCAGATACTGGATTTTTTTTTAATTTTTGGATTAATTTTTGTTATTTTATCCACCTCACATGCTTGTGCTTAAGGAAGTGGCAAGCCTCTACATAGGTACTGGGAATAGAACCTGGGTCCTTTGCAAGAATAACCAGTGCTCTTAACCCTTGAGCCAACTCTCCAGCCTGGATACTGAATTTTTTAAATCCAGAAAACTTGAAAGTATCGAGAGTGCTGCCCAGGTAACTAGACTCTGTAAAAATATAAAGAACTACGGGTTTTCATGGACCCCAGAGAGTTTCTTCATCCAGCTGAGGAACTGTCAAGATGAATTTGTAAAATGCTTTCATGGGGTAAGGTTTGGTCTTGTGCACTCCCAAGACATGCTTTTATGACTTGCTGGTTACAGTTCGGAACAACAGTTTGTTTTTTGCTGGTTAGAATGTAATTATGGCATTTGTTTCCATATTTTTCTGTTTCCCAACTCTTCCTACTACCTCCTTTAATTCCCGACCTCCTCATTTTTGTTATCTCCTGTTGGGGGGGGAATATTTAAAAATGCGGCGCCCTGCCCAGGCTGTTCTCAGACAACCACCATTACCCCCCGCCCCCCCACTAGAAGGGCCAGAGGCCAAGAGCATCACCGTGCTCCCTCTGCTCCTCAGCTCAGACTGCGGCTCCAGCCAGCCAGAAGCACTGGGCCTGGCACCCATGCGACGCCAGCGCAGTGGCTGGCTCTGCCAACTGACCACACTGTTCACAATGCTTGGCTGAGCCCAAAGTATCCCGTTAACCTTTACCACAGTACCCGGTAGAAATGAGTCTCTCAAAGCTTAAAGGTATCCAGTGGTTTTATATATTTAGAAATGCTCAGTTAACAGTATGCGCACACAATTAGAGTTGTTACCCAATTACCTAACCTTGATATTAATAACTACCTCTGCTGGAGACATTCGGACATCCTCCGCCATCTTCTCTCTTGCTCCTCCTCTTCCTTCTCCTCCTCTCCTTCTCTCTCTTCGCTCCTCCCACATTAGCTCCTCCCCATTCGCTCCACTGCAAACAATGTTGCCTCAGCAGGAAACCATCCTGCTACAATCTCCCTTTCTCTCTCTCTCTTCTTTCTCCATGCACGCAAGCACGCAAGCACGCAAGCAAGCACGCAAGCACGCAAGCACGCAAGCACGCAAGCACGCAAGCACGCAAGCACGCAAGCACGCAAGCACGCAAGCACGCAAGCACGCAAGCAAGCATGTGTGCACGTAACCTACAGAATCTGTTAAGTATTTCTTGCTTGTATATTATTTCAGGGCTGACTATTTGGTATTGGATAACCAGTTAGGGCGTTCCTCACTGGGGGAAGGCAACTTCTCACCCTCAACAGTTCTCCAAAATTCTTTGTCTAGGGGTGTGCCCTGTGAGATCTATGGTCATAGATTGATCAGATTGATCAGCAGTTCTTAATTGGTAGGAAGTATATATGGATTGTGGGGGCTAGAGAGATGGCTCAGCGGTTAAGAGCACTGACTATTCTTCCAGAGGTCCTGAGTTCAATTCCCAGCAACCACATGGTGGCTCACAAACCATCTGTAATGGGGTATGATGCCCTCTTCTGGTGTGTCTGAAGACAGCAACAGCGTGTGCACATACATGAAATAAATAAATAAATAAATAAATAAATAAATAAATAAATCTTAAAAAAATATTTTGGAATTATAGGAGTGTGTGTGTGTGTGTGTGTGTATAATACCTGTGCGTGAGTACATGTGTGTGCATGCACATGTATTTAAATCCCTAGTGAAAAGAGAACTGTATAAGATTATCATAAATGACCACAAGTCCATAAAAAATTACATTAAACATTGAATTTTCTTAAAGTCTTACCCTCTTTAGCCCTGTACTCCATGTTAATAGTAGATTCAATAATTAGTGTAAGTAGGAGAAAATCCACCCAGTGATATTGATAGGAATTCCTGGATGTGATTTGCCAGTGGTGACGACTAATGGCAAAATTCACAAATAGAAACTGACGTCACTATAAAAAGGTTTGGATTCACTTTAGACTTAGTACGAGACTTAAGATACTTAAATCTCACAGCACAGGTTTGAACTGATAGTCTGATAGAAGAGTCATAGTAACTTGTCTGGTGGCTTAAACCTTGGTCTTTAAGTTGGTTTATGGGTTGTGAAGTTCCTACTCAGTAAGATGCTGGAAAATGGCGTCTTGTTCTACAAAGCCAGTTTCAAACTGTACCTGCCACAAGAATGGATTTCCCGGTGCCCTCTAGGCACAGTGTGGTCTCAACAGCATTCTAGAAATTTCTTATACACCATAATCATCAGGAACATTTATCCACATGGAGATTTTCACTCTTTACCTTAAACAGTCCTGGGTGTCAGTTCCAGAGTCTATATATTTTTTATAAACACTCTGAGCATCAAGATCCACTAGTCAAGAGGAAAATGTCTCGGAGAGAGAATTTCAAGGCTTCTGACTATGCTTTACCACTGTTATCAACGGACCACAGGAGACTTATGACTCAGCATCTAGGGTCATATTCATTAACAAGATCATATCAAACAATCTAGGTCAGAATCAATCAACTTCATCTGTTAACTTCGAGATTAAAATGGTACTTATGCACCAAGGTCACAGGCAGGTGAGCTGGCTCATGGACAAGGACCAGCGCATAGACACATTATACAGGGGTCTCTGGAGCAAAGTGGCAGGGTAATTTGAGAACATTGGAAGGTCCGTGAACTGTTCTTGCTTGTGGAGAAATGTCTAGTTTGGGATTAAAATGTCTCTCACATGCTTGAGGAGTCCTCTGTCCAGATATAATCTCACATAGATCACTGTAACTTGCCAAACACATTGTCTAAGACAGGAACTGACAGGGCATGGATCTTTGTATCTCCTTCTGGTTGACTCTATTCTCTGGTCTAAAAGTCTTTGGAGAAGGGGCCTTGCGGATGCAACCCTTAGGAGTGGGTCAACTTTTGTCAGAAGAGTTCAGAAATCTAGCTGACTGGCTTTCTACTATTTTAGGGTAGAATGAGAAGTCAGTAAATCATAGCCTGGAACAGGGCCCTCTCAATGGCTTGACATGGCCAGCGCCTTGAACTCAGACTTCCCACCTGCAGGACTGTGAGAAAAGAGCTTCCCTTCTTTACTAGCCTCTCAGCCTCTGGCAGTTTGTCATAGCAACACAGACTGACTAAGACAGAAATCCATATGGTAGTCTCAAAAACTCACTGTAGCTGGATCAGCATTTATGGCTCAAGTCAATATTTTCACTCCGGTTTTAGTGACTGCCTATTTTGGTGTCACTGGGTGGAAAATGGCCCGAAGGTTGTCTTTTTGATGGCTTTCCATTTTGAAGTCTGCGCAGAGATGGTTTGATATTTCATACGGTTGAGCATAGCCCTCGTTCTGTCTCTCCAAGGATGATTATAGAATGGAAGTTAAGTCAGCATTACCCTTAAAGATAGCTGAACACCCACTGCTCCAAATATTTGTTTAGCAGTTCCCAGTTCCTTTTTCTAAGATCTCAATTTGTAAGTTCTCCGTTTGATTAAAGACAGTGATGTAGACCGTCTATTTTCTCTTAAAGGTTTCTGCATCAACTATATAGGCCTTGTCTTAATCTCCGCCAAAGTGGGCACTGTCTTCTTCTCCCTACTTCCGGACACTGCACTTGACCAGAGTTGCAAATTACTTGGAAATGCAAACCCATCTCTAGATGATATGGTTACACACCTCAGAATGCAAAATGAAAAGGTGTGGTTGGAGTTAGATGCTGGACCAGCTTTCCCTGAACTCAATGCCATGCCAGGGCGTCATGAAATACGTTCTTGTAGCCACAGTTTACCATTGGATTTACAGAGCAGCAAAGTATCTCAGGTGGGCATCATTGATAGAGCCGGTTCCTTTATATATCTGAGAGCTCGCCTAAGATAGGCTATGAAGGTTTTGTTAAAGAGGACGTATGTCATTCCAACCTCAGAAGCTCACACAGTCCCCAAATACCTCTTACGTGCTTCATTACTTATATGGTCACATAGAACTGCATGGGTTTTTGTGTCTATATGACTGCAAACCTTTCTTGAACCTTCTATACTTTATTTTTATATATAAAATAAGTATGGCTATTTTTATGTATATAATTATTTTGCATGTATGTATGTATGTATGTATGTATGTTTGCTTGCATACATGTATGTGTACCATGTGTGCATGATGCCGATGGAGGCGAGAATCGGGTGTTGGGTCCTCTGGAACTGGAATTACACAAGGTCAGGAGCTGCTATGTGGGTTCTGGGAGCTTAACTCAGATCTTCTGTAAGGACCGTGAGGGCTCCTAACCCTCGCCAGGCCCTTTCTTAGAACCTTTTGGTCTTCTCAGAATGTACCACCAGCTGCTCAAAGTACAAAATGGCAGCTGCTGTGGAAAGTAGCCCGACAGTATTTGTCTTCAATCGACTTCAGCGGGGGCTCTATTTTGTATTGCTTCTGTTGGGCATGTTTGCCCCTACTGGAGATGGATTAGTAGCCACAACTGGGACTGGGGTGTGTACTACAGGCTGGAGGCTAGGGATTCCTGTGAAGCATTTTCTATAATGCACTGAAGCTGTACCTTCCCTGACCAAAGACCTCCAACTCCCAATGTCAGTAACACTTAGGCCTGGAAGCGTGCAATATTGCATTTGGTGTATAACACTAACATAAACTAACCGTGATCTCTTTGCTTGCTTCCAATGGTTGAATGGGTATTTCTATCTTATCTTCATAGTCAAGGAAGGAAGGTTTCATCATAATCCCTAGATTAACGAGGAGAAAATAACTTTGGAGAGTCAGAGTAACTTGTTGAAAGTGCCACAGATGGGTGGACAGTGATTGGGAACAAAAAGGACCTGTTGGGACCGGGACTTTTCCAGTTCTTTTCTACTAGTGTTCACTGTCCAATTCAACTTAGTCCTCATACTTCAAATCTTTCAGATTTTGAAGTTAAGTTGGTAGTTGTGTGCACTGCCTATAACTGCTTTGTTTTGAATGTGACTCTTTGAATCTATTTTTTAAAAAGATTTACTTATTTATTTTATATATATGAGTACACTGTAGCTGTCTTCAGACACACCGGAAGAGGGCATTGGATTCCATTACAGATGGTTGTGAGCCACCATATGGTTGCTGGGAATTGAACTCATGACCTTTGGAAGAGCAGTCAGTGCTCTTAACCACTGAGCCATCTCTCCAGCCCTTGAATCTATTCTTACACTGAAACTCTAAGACCCAGATTTGTGGTTAATTTGTCTGTTTTAGCTCACTATCTCCAAGGCCACTTTTGCTTCTCTGGCACTTGTGTCTTTCTTGAGTGTGCCATTTGATTCTGACAGGATTACATTAGAATATTATTCATGAATATGGTGAGAGATGATTTAGTTATGAAATGTTAACATTCACGGGCGTGGGGCAGGCCAAGATGGGCAGGGGACTCCTGTCCATCAAAGCTCATAACACCATGGGAATCCATAATTGTATCAGTTCAAAAAAAAAAAATCTAATGCCTTCCAAACTATGGGCATAAAACTTTCCTTTTTATTTTAACAAAATAACGATGGCTTTAGGATTATCTCCCAAGCAATCCCTGCTGGTGTCATTGTATCGACTTTTCTGTTATATCTTTGTGTTCTGTAAGAACTCAAAGGCTGTTGCCGTCAAGCTAATAACTCAGTGCTTGTTATCTATTGAGAGCAGATGGGGCAGGCCCTTCTGGCTCCATCACCACTGGCTCACACTGCCAGTCATCTGCCCTCATGCTGCCTCCCACAGTCTGAGACCTTGACCTGAGGCTGTTTGGTATTTTATTCCAGCTGGGGCTGAAGAGATGGATCAGTGCTCAAGAGTATTGTCTGCTCTTCCACAGATCCCTGGTTCAATTCCCAGCACCTCTATGGTGACTCATGACTGCCTGTAGTTCCAATTTTAGATGATCCCATGGGCTCTAGACTTCTTGGGCATTAGGTACACATGTAGCACACAGCAAGTAAGACACCCAAACATATTTTAAAAAATGCAGCACCTACAAGCCGACACTTACCACTTTTGAAATGTAAACGAAGATTAATCTCGGATCTGTTTGCAAGCATTGGTACTGAGACGTCTGTCAGCAAGATATTAATTCAACTTTGCCCTTTGCTACATATGTCAAGAGAGTTTGCGTTCATTGCAAAACATGACCCAGCTATTTGGTTTTATTTTTAAAATGACCTTGCTATGAAATTTGGACCGTAATCCTCTTGAAAGGCTAAATGTGTTATATTCAATATTCAGCTTTGTTCTGAGATAATAGCTCCTTGCACATTTTCATAAACTAGCTTGGAGACTTCATATGGGCCGCTTAATCTTCCATTCTTCAGCTTTCTTCTTTTTAAATAGCAGAAAGGACATTAAATACCCTTAGTTTTGTTGTAAAACTGCATAGAATAAGATTTGTGAAATACTCCACATGTCAAGCCTGGTATATATATTCAAGAAATGTTAGCTATTATTATCTTTACCTTTTAATATAGATTATTTGAATTTGCATGTGTATGTGTGTGTGTGTGTGTGTGTGTTTGTGTGTGTGAGGTTGGTGTTTGCGTGTTTGCATATGGGTACACATACATGTCTTTATGGCCCTGTGGAGGTGAGAGGGCAACCTTTCAGGAGTTGATTCTCTTCTTCAATGGTCTTCTTGAAGATCGGATTCAGGTTTTCAGACTTGGCAGCAAGAGCCCTTGCCCACTGTGTCGTCTCCACAGCCTGTCTCTCATTATTGAACAGGTGGGCATTCTTGCCCAATTCAGAATTTATATTCCATCAGTTCCAGCTCATGATGGTTACATTTGCCTTTAGATACCAACTGTCTCAATTTCTAATGTTTTTCAGGGGGCGGGGACAACAGCCGCCGTTCATTTTGCAGATCTCTGCCAGAGTCTCAAATGTGATTGACATGATTCTAGCTTCTGTAAGCAGAGGGTGTCTCTTTCGTGTATACTGTTGCTGTCTTCAGATACACCAGAAGACAGCATCGGATCCCCATTACAGATGGTTGTGAGTCACCATGTCGTTGCCAGGAATTGAACTCAGGACCTCTGGAAGAGCAGCCAGTGCTCTTAACCGCCGAGTCATCTCTCCAGCCCTAAGCAGAGGATATCTATAACAACAGTAACCTACAGAGCGGATGGCTGAATAATCACCAATATCAAAGCTGAAACCACATTTGCTGTCATAAGTTATAGCCTGTACTTGTGCCTATGAGTCCAGTTAATTAATTTTTCTCCCATGCTTTTAGAATGATCTTCACCGTGTTGAAAGTATAGGTTGTATCACACTGACGCTTTGTTTACCAAAGAAAGCACTTCAAAACGTATAGATGGTCATGTCCTTGTCTGAGGTCGTTCTTACAGCTTCCTTTTTTGAAAGGTAGACAATATGACTCCTATAACTGTTAACTGCTGGATAGTTACATAAGCTGCTAGCCCAACCCAGAATTCCTTTCAGCTGCCCTGATGCTCCTGGCCACCTTGGCATGGTGATACTTTTCTCTGTCCTCATTGACCTCTTAACCAAGCCAGTTCGTCTGCTTTCCCTGAAGCCACTACATCACCGTGACTCTAGGCTTGCCCGGTCCTGTTTCCTGAGTCCTTTCGGACCTGTTAGCTCCTTTAGAAGCTTAAATATTGCATCCCTATGATACAACCCAACAGAATCCACCAGATATTTTTGGTTGGTGTCCTAGTTTGCTTTGTGGTGCCATGATGAAATGCTGACCAAAAAAAAAACCCCAAAACAAACAAAAAACAAAAAACAAACAAGAAACAAACACACCTTGGAAGAGGACAAGGTTTATTTCACCTTTGGGCTTTTGCAGTCGGCCATCTGAGGAAGCCAGGGCAGGAACCTGGAACTGAAGCACAGGCGTGCGGAGGAGGAGCCCCACTCTCTGGTTCTCTTCTGGGGCTTGACTTGCCTCCATTATACACAGCTGCTTCTTTTACAGAGCCCAGCCATACCTGCCCAGGGATGGTGGGCTCTGTCCTCCGCCATCAATTAGCAATGAAGAAAATGTCTCACAGATGGAATGGAGCCATAAGTCATTTTCATCTCTTCACAGGTGACTCTAGGTTCACCGCAAGTTGACAGATGAAGCCCACCGTGACATTTGAGTTTGTTTCCATGGCTTTCCCTGTGTGTGTGTGTGTGTGTGTGTGTGTGTGTGTGTGTGTGTGTGTGTATGTGTGTATATGTGTGTGTATGTGTGTGTGTATGTGTGTGTGTGATGGCACTGCCCCTCCATGCTGTCTGTTCTGAGACCACCAGGACCAGAATGTTTAGGCTTGAAACTTGCTAAGATCATGGGCATGCTTTGTGCTCATCCCAAACCAGCCAAGGCTCATGTCTAGCCATTGGAATATATCTGATCGTTGCCTATGGGCCCATCACAATGGCAAACCCCAGAGTGGAAAATAATGAGTCTGTAAGTTTCTGGTTTATACAGCTGAGCAAGCCCTCTTGGACTCTTGCAGAGATTTATTTAAAAGTTTGAGTTGCTTTTTTAAAAATCCGCATTGGGAAGATACATTTTTAAATCTGAGTGAGTCACTGTAACATAACATCTGCTTCTGCCTGGGGTTGCAGCCAGATCAGAAGTGGTCTCTTGGCTTCCACAGACTGGAGGTAATTATTTCTCAGCTTTGTGTTCCCTACTGTTCAGTGAGTGGGCTGCCAGAGACACTTTGGCTTCCAGCAACAGAAATGTGTCATCTTCTACTTGAGGAACTGGTCACAGCTATCCTTCCCCCCAACCCCAACCCTTCCTCTTGCATCAACACCAGAGTGGGTCAGCCTAGTTCTACAGAACTCAAAAGCCAGCTTCAGATGACAGTGATGCAAAACTCTGGAAGTAAGTGTTAGGACACAGTGAGTCACCGTCACAAATGCCCGTTGATATTCTTTGAAAATAAGCACTGAAGGGGAGGTCCAAAATGTTGAGGCATGAATTGACTGACAGGCCCTTATGGTGCACCCTATGGGTGTTCCTAAGAGGTTCTCGGAATATTTATCTTTCTAATTTTAATGATAGTCACTAAAATGATAGTTCTCAAGCACCTATCCTAATGTCTCACCAAGGATTCGTGGACAAACTTTGGTTTCATTTTAGAGATTTTTAAAGAAAGATTGTGCTCATTGCTGATTGCTAGTGTAAGTATCCAGCCCCCAAACTCAACCCTGGGACGTTTAAGATAAATTTAGTCTAATGTTGATTAGTTTAAAAGGTGCGGGTAGCCAATCAGAAGAGCATCTTAAACATAATCCTCCTGATTAAACCGAAAATTTCAAGAACTAAGTTGCAATCACGTCTAGATAAACGCATATAATACGAAAACTGATTTGCGTGGCTACGCTAAGAGTTCGTCAGAATGTGGCTTTTATTTAACGTCACCCTCGCTTAGCCGTGTGAGGAAGGCTTCATTTTTTTTCCTCATTCAATCCATGAAAAATATAATAAGTTTTAAAAAGTTGCATTTTGAGGCCAGTGGGTAAAAGTCCTTGCTGCCAAGCCTGACCGTGTAAGTTTGACTCCCAGTATCATATTATGGGATGAGAGAGCCAACTGAGAAAAGTTATCTTCTGGGCCACACATGGTATACGTGTGTGTACACACACATGCCAGTATACATAGTTATGTGTACACACACACACACACACACACACACAGACAGTTAAAAGCTTCGCTTTGGTCCGTATCCCTTAACCAGTGGAAGACCTGGTATTCACACTCCGTTTCTGCTCTCTTGCACTCTTAATGTGACCGCTCTCAAGGCCGTGGGGACCTGGGAGAACGGAGCCAATCAATGAGGCGGGCTAAAGTCCCGTGCAGCAGCCAGCTTTATTCAGAGCCTCAGACAATTTACACTCTGAGGGTTAAGAGAGGTCACGTGAGGTTCCCACGAGTTCAAGTTGTATACAGCCATAAGGACTAGCCACAAGTGGCAGAAACATGCCTTTCCGTAGGGACATAGAAAGGATGGTTTAAACATTTAATTGACTGAGAGCAGCCAACGGTAATGAGCACTCTGAAGTGAACTCACTCCTACCCACTACACCTAGGAGGAGCACGAAAATATAGCCCAAGAACAATTCTGTGATCTGAAGAAACTGAGGTTGCTAGACTCCTGGCTTGCCCTTCTATTACTGCGGTCTTTCTTTCTTTCTTTCTTTCTTTCTTTCTTTCTTTCTTTCTTTCTTTCTCTCTCTCTTTCTCTCTCTCTTTCTTTCTTTCTTTCTTTCTTTTTTTTTTGTAAATTATAAAGACTAATTTCTTTTAGCGTTGTGTGAGCACTCAACCACCATTTGTGAGTGGGATCCTGCCTTGCTAGCCTGTAGAGCGGATCGGATCTCCTCTTGTGTCTTTTCACAGCTCTATGTGTTTGGTACAAGGAGACAGAAGGAAGCCAGCAAACTGGCTGAATCTGCCCCTCCCCACCAGCATACAGTTACCAGGCTCTTGGCTCGCAGCCCCTTCCTCTAAGTCATAACATACCATGCCGTGGGCCCTGGCAATCTGCTCCTTACTTCCGAGGAAACAGAGATCATGTCCTCAGGATCCTTGAGGAGCCGTCAAGTTCTAGGTGGCTACATGCTTCTCCCTGTGCAGTTGGTTGGAAGAGGCTGAAAACTCTGTTCCCAGATGGCAGCACTGGCTTGGAGTCCTGCCTTGGCCTCTTTGGAGCAGAGAGCCCAATGAATCTGTCTACACAAGTGTATACACAAGTACATTTGCCAACTGATTTAATTAAGCCTGTTCTCAATGCAAATGGTATGTTTGGACAAGAACTAAGGCTCTATGAAATTACCAGTAGCATTCATTCTCTAGGACTAGTACATATATAATATAGTATAATATGATATATATTACATATTTAATATATACTATATATAATTCTACATATATTTCTATATACATATATGCACACATATACACACATATGTGTATATACATATACACACATATATTACATGTATGCATACATGTATATGTTTATATAAACATGTTTATATAAACACATATATTTTATATGTATATGTACATATATATACATTTTATGTATATATGTATGCATGGTATAGAATATATACTATTACATATATTATAAATGTACACACATTATATAATATGCATATATATTATGTTTTTGTATATTATGTAATATGTGCATGTATATGTAAACATGTACAGAAACCTAAATATATGCATATACATATATATTTATATATATGTGCGTGTATATATGTACACATATACATATATGTGTGTATATACTATATATACACAGGATTTATTAAGACAGCTTACAGGTTATAGTACAATAATGGCTGTCTACAAATTGAAAGTCTATGAATCAAATAGTTCTTTGAGTACACAAGGCTGGTGGATGTCTCAGTTTGGTCTTCACTATGCTCCAGAATCCTGAAGAAATAGGCTATAATGCCAGTGAAAGAAGGAACTTGCCAGCAAGATTGAGAGCCAGCAGGCAAAGAGAGCAAGCTTCCTTCTCCCATGTCCTTTATATAGGCTGCCAGCAGGAGGTGTGGCCCAGATTAGACATGTATGTCTTCCCACCTCAAAGAATCTGGATTAAGCTGTGAATTTGCACCTCAAATGATTTAATTAAGGAAAAAAAAATCTGGGCTGGGGGTAGTGGCACAGGCTTTTAGTCCCAGCACTTGGGAGGCAAAGATCTGTTCACTGGAGACCAGCCTCAAGTGTCTCAGGGAGCCTCTGGTAGTATACGTACCTCTCATCTCCTCCTTAGCACAGGGGAAGCTGACATCTGGACTGGCCTTGGTGGGAACTAAGGACCGAAGTTAGGAGGGACAGGGGAGGAGGTGACATGGAGAATCAGGGCCCGGAGCTGGCCTGCAGGGGGAGGCACTGCAGTAGGCTTTGCTTTCATTTTGGTTTTGTTCAAAACAGAGTGTTATGTAATATTTTGGAAGGCAGTACAGTCATTCCTAACTCTCTACATTGGAGTAATTGTGTAGTCTCTTTGGTTTCAATCTCTGTCTCTGTCTCTGTCTCTGTCTCTCTCTCTCTCTCTCTCTCTTTTTCCCTTCGTTTTTTCTTCTTTTTTTCTTCCTCTCTTCTCGTTTTAGGATTTTATTACATGTACTTGTGTGTATATATGCTTGCTCGCATGATGTCAGGACACGTGTGTGTGTGTATGTGCTTGCTCGTGTCATGTCAGGACACGTGTGTGTGTGTGTGTGTGTATGTGCTTGCTCGTGTCATGTCAGGGCATGTGTGTGTGTGTGTATGTGCTGTGTGTGTGTGTGTATGTGCTTGCTCGTGTGATGTCAGGACACATGTGTGAGAATGATTTGGGAGTTGCAGTTGGTTTTCTTCTCCACCCATGTGGGTCTCAGTGATTGAACTCAGCTCACTCAGGCTTGGCCTTCGCCCACTGATCCATCCATCGTCTCCCTGATCCAGGAGCATTACTGCTGTGTTTGGAACTTTGTGCTTTCTGCTTGACAGGCTCCGAGCAGCGTGCATGCTGATACAGCCTCGTGATGGAGACTGACGCCTCATCCCTCTTCTTCCTCTCTTCCTACCTCCTCCCTCTACTCCTTTCCTGACGAATAATTCTGCTAATCTCCCTTTCCCTCACAATCTGTATCTTTTTACCCAAACTCTGATCCGCTCTTAGCTCCTTTCAGCATATCCTCCGACTCACACTGTGCTGGTTGGAAAGACTCAATTCTGGAATTGTCTCCCAACACCTTTGCTGGTGGCTTTGTGATATTTTCCTACCTAGGTTTTTCAAGAACAAACATGACCGTGTTTTGAAAGCTTCTCCCATCTCCAGATGGGAGACAGGACAGAAACATGTCATTCCCATTGATGTTGTGATCTTTATTTAGGAACTTGGCAGCCTCGAGCTCTCCGTCCGTCACTTCTAAGTCTGGATCTCTCGTCTTGTTTCCCCAGACCCCGCGCCAGCTCATAAGGATGCACAGGGTGACGCCGACGGTACGCCAGAAGACCTCCAGTCTGCAGGGACCAGCAGGCTTCTCTATCACATCACCGATGGTGACAATCCGTTGTTGTCACCACGGTGCTCCATCTTTAGCCAAAGTCAGAGGTTCAACTTGGACCCTGAGTCAGCTCCGTCTCCACCCAGCAGCCAGCAGTTTATGATGTAAGGAAGCCTACACCTTCATTTCATAGTTTCCCAAAGGCCTTCATGACATACAGTGGAATTCAGCCCTGAAATAGGCCAGACGTGCCCATGGAGTACTCTGTTAAACTGTGATAAAGCAAAGAAGGTCCTCTCTCTCTCTCTCTCTCTCATTCTCTTTCTCCAGTTGGCAAAATACTACTTCTGTACTGAGTTGGGGGGGTGTCTCAGAGAGTAATGGTCACGAGAATCAAAATACATGTTGGGTGTTTTGGAAAGAATTGAAGAGTCGTGTGTCTTTGCCCACATCTGAAGTGTCATTTCTTTTTTCTTTTTTTTTTTTATTTATTTATTATATGTGAATACATGGTTGCTGTCTTCAGACACACCAGAAGAGGGCATCAGATCTCATTGTAGATGGTTGTGAGCCACCATGTGGTTGCTGGGATTTGAACTCAGGACCTCAGGAAGTGCAGTCAGTGCTCTTAACCACTGAGCCATCTCTCCAGCCCCTGAAGTGTCATTTCTTAATTAACCCAGTGTACTCCCTACGCCCGACAGCGGAGGAAATGTACATTAGCAAGTTTCCCCTTCAGCTCCCTGGTAGGCTGTAGAAAAGTCGTATCTAAAAATAACCACCGTCCTCCCCAGCTTCAACGGGCAGCCAGAGGTAGCAGGCTCTCTCTGTATGTGCCAGATGGGACCTCCACACGGTTCAGTCACTTAGCAGCATCCTCTCGTGTGCCCGAAGCGGGCCCCTACGTGCTCTGCATTGGTTCTTTGTATTTGTGACTGGGGCTAGTTCTAGGAACTGTGTTGTGGTCCGCTTTAGCTTGCACAAAATACTTTTGACGTGGAATTAAGAGGAAGACTCCCTTGGCCACAGTATGGTCTGTTTCCATGTCTCTAGTTTCTCTCCCACAGCATAACTACCATTCTTGAGTTTATCCAGGGATCATGGGTGACGGACTGGAAGGGCGTAATGAGTCATTGTAGTTGCATGGAAATTGTATGTCATGCTGAGACTGTGGAAATATTTTCTGGAGAGAGGGCCACTCCTTTTGACATATTTGAAAGGGTTTTCCTATGTCAGAATTGTTAACTGCCCATTTAAATCTTGCTTTGAAAATGCCATGAGGCGTGGCTTGTCTAACTCGTTGAAGGGCACACCTCAGCAGGACCTCCCTTCCGAGTCCCAAGTTGACCTTACTGTGCTTTGAAATATGTATTTCCTGTGCTGATACTTTGACACTTGTATATAAAAAGTCCCCGAGGAGATTGGTCCGTAATGCATGTCCCAAGGTCAGAGGTCACAAGGGATGAGTTTGGGGATCCTGGTAGACTAGTCTCAGAAGGAGCTGCCGCTTGGAATTCTCTGATCTCCTGGATTCAAAGGCAGTCATGTTCCCTGAGGCCCTTTCTGGAACTGTTTGTCTGTCTGTAACCATGGCAGGCCTCGAAGCTCTTCCCGACGCAGTGGTGGGGACAGCAAGGAGCCCCAGACCATCACGCAGCTCACTAAGCACATCCAAAGCCTCAAGAGGAAGATTCGGAAGTTCGAAGAGAAATTTGAACAAGAAAAGAAATATCGGGTAAGTACCCCAGGGTTGAACCGAAAGCACAGGTTGTGTCTGACAAGTGTATGAATTTTTCTCCATCCCTCGGTGGTGGCTGCCCCTTCCTTGTGGGAGGACAGCTCTGTATCCACTGGTCACCCATCCCCCACGTCATGAGTAGAGTTTAATGGTGTGTCTGTCTTGTTCTGCAGCTAACCTCTGTCAAGAGACTTCCTACTCGCTACAGCTCTTATTTCTCCGGTCTTTCTGAGCATCCTTATTGACACTAGGACAAATTAATTTATTTATTGACTTTACATCCCAATACCAGCACCCCCTCATGTAGATCCTCTAGCCATTCCTCCCTGCTTCTTTGAGAAGGAGGAACTCCCTGGATATCATCCCTTTATTACTCTTCCCACTAACCCCCCACCCCCACCCCGACACATCACGTAACTGCAGGGACTAGGCCCATTCTCTCCTACTGAGGCCAGATAAGGCAGCCCAGTTAGAGGACCAGGATCCACAGGCAGTCAGGCAACAGATTCAAAAGGACATGTGTGACAGGAGCCTAGCATAACTGTCCTGTGAGAAGCTCCACCCAGCAGCCAATGGAAAGAGATGCAGAGATCCAACATTAGATGGAGTCTTATGGAAGCGTTGGGGGTAGGATTGAGGGACCCGAAGATGACAGGGACTCTACAGGAAGACCCAACAGAGTCAACTAACTCGGACACTAGGTTTTGTAGGTAGAAAAATTTGGAAAGCTTCGTGTTAAACTTTCTTTACCTGTGTGTTGATAAGAACTTTGGAATCCAAAACATGCAGAAACTCTTAAGTGAAGAACATAGTGATAGACTTTTGGGTTCTTGAGTGTTAGGTTTTTTTTTTTTTTTTTTGCCATGAAGGAACTTCCGGGTGGGTGAGTAGTGACTTCTCAGATGGTACCTGCTGAGGCCACTCACAAAATACAAACAAACAAAAAAAAACCAAACAGAGCCATCTTTTCCCGGCAGTCCCCTAGTCCTTCTGCTGGGCCTACAGGGTTGCCAGTACAGCTTTGCCTTCTCTAACACTGAAAACCACAGAGTCGTAGATAAATGTCTGCTCAACCAAAGAAGCCTATGTTTATTTACCTGGTGACCAAGGAGTAGAGAAAACTCAAGTTCACAGGGAATTGCGTAAAGATAGTGTGGGTCTCTGGCAGACAGCCCAGAACAGCTCGTTATTAGAATAAAACAGAGCAGGGAGCAATCTCTCAAACATCTTGGAATATTAAAAGGCTCGCTAAGCACTCGGTACAGAGGCGATCTCGGAAGGTTCCTGTGAGCGCATAAGTTTTGAGGGGGAGTGACGAGTGGGTAGTGGTCCACCTTTCCCTTCCTGTCCTGCGTGGCCATGGGCTTTGCAGAGAAGAGGGTGTTTAGGGAGTGGTACCTAGTTTTATAGAAATGGTGCCATCAGATTGGCTTTTAAGGCTGTCTGAACAAGGATGCTACATAGTTTCCATTCAGCAGTCACTCTACTCTGTTCACACAGCAGGGATACCTCTGCCTATTGTCTCCGTCTGGTCTTCTGGTCTTTATCCCGCAGATAAGCAAGCCCTGACTCTCAGAAGACTTCTAACTAGCCATGAGCTACCCCTTGAGGCTTAGAGCTTTAAGTTAACCATGAACAGAGTTCTGGTGTCCGAGTGGTGGTGTCCTAGGGTTCTTTAGTGTCTATCTTTGGTAGCCCCAGTATTCTGGGAGGAGCTGGTTTCACCTTTGGTCTACTGGGGCTTACCAGGCCTGCCACACCATCACGATGGACACTATGGAGTGACAAATGGTTCTATTTTCAAACCCATTAACACTTCTGACCTGACCTTCCCTGAGTCTGACCATCGTAGATTGCAATCCAACACAAACCCCCAGCTGCCTCATGTCTCCGGACTCGCTACTTCCTGTTCTGAGTCATACAGCAGTAACTGAAGTTTGAGGACACCGTTGAAGGAACCCGTGTGGCACTTACTGCAGTGTTTGCTATGGAGGGAGCAAAATGTCCTAGGTATCACCGACCTTTTCATCTGTCTGAGCAATAGCAAGCAGGCCACGTGACAGGCTCTGTCTTGGGAGAAAAGGGAGGGGACTTGTGTACGCTAAATATGCACTGGGTCCCCCCTCCTGTGCTGTGCACATGGGTTATTTTTTTTTCAACTCCTACAGCCACCAACAGTTGTCTGTTTTACTTAGAGAATTTTCTCTTGGCATCTTTTACCCTATTTTGAGAAGCTTTAAAGGCGAATGAAGAGTCAGGCACTCCCGGCACTCCTTGCCTCCCAAATGCACGCACACACGCATGTACGCACAGAGGAGGGGTATAGATGCTAGAGCAGTAAGTGGAGAGGGTTCATGTTCGCTGCCCCATCAATGTTTACCTTTTCCCCCTTTCAGTCAGCACCTTACGTATCCTAGGAAACAGGGCACTCCTCTTTTCAGGTCCCAAGCTGTTGTTAGAAGCCTGGCAAGCCACCTGCCACGTGTAAGGCCTGCTTTTCTTCCCATCCCTAGGACAGTGGTGTTACCAGCCTTCGCTGGTTGGTCTGAACCTTACTTAGCTCCTGCTAGGCATCTCAGCTTTTAGGATTTCTACATAAACATAAGTCTTTCCATCTATGCCAAATGTAGCCCTGGATAGAAAGAGCTAGCTCATCCAGATGTTCTGTCTGTCTGTCTGTCTCTTAGTTTATCAAGACAGGCTTTCTCTGTGTAGCCCTGGCTGTTCTAGAACTTGCTTTGTAGACCAGGCTAGTCTTGAACTCATGGAGATCACTTACCTCTACCTCCCGAGAGCTGGGATTAAAGGCATGCACCACCGCTGCCTGACTCAGATGTTCACTTTCAATTGAACATGTTAAAACTGGACAAATCCAACCAGACTTTTTCTTACCCAGTGACTGAAGAAAAAGGCCCAGAGAGGTGACATGAATTCTAAGAGTCACACAGCCAAGATTCTAGTCAGGGTAAATCAAGTCTTTCTAAAGTGCCTTATGAACATATTTTTGCTTAGTAGAAATCTACCACAATAGTCTGCGATAGTAGATCTGGCTGCCTCATTTTAATTACCCCTAACAAGGCCTCTAGTAGTGAGTTTGGGTGTCCAACCATAGACATTTCCATTCAGACACGAAGAGGCCCAAAAGGCTATTCTGAATGTGTGGAAACGTCTGTGGCTTGGAAACCATCTTCTACGCAAACTGAAGTTAACCTTAAGTGTCCCCTCAGGGCAGAACCATAAAATGAAAATTCATTTCTGCAACCGATTTCCGGCTTTCAAGCGCTTTGTTGTAAAATTCAGCCTCCATTCCTTCATCATCCTGTGGGTGGTAAAAAACTTACTACCCTGTTGGTCACTGGCCTGAGATCCTACTGTGTTCTGTATATTTTGTATATTCCTTTGGTGGCGTATCGGGTAGATCCAGTGAAGCTTTGCTTTTACCTGCGTACAATATGTCCTCAGTCTGGAAACTACACTGAGGGTTCTAGAATCCAAATGTAAAGCTCGGGCTGGCATTATGGCTACACAGCTAAGCCCGAAGAATGAGGCTGCACACCAGGCTTCTAAGCATAGACTTCTTCCCAGAGACCGTGGGATTACACTAAGCGATATATTTTCTTCTTCTCTCATGAGAGCAACGTTGGGCAACCTGTGTCTCTGTCCATGGTTCTGACAGTCTAGGGCTCCATCACGGGAGGGGCAGTGCCTTTTCCTTTAGTCTTCCTCTCCGTCTTGTTTTTTAGATGTCTGTTTCCATGTCATCCATAAATGACGGGATCATGCCATGTTCTCATGGTGAACACACACACGTTCTTGCCTATCATGTGATGTCACGCAAGCACCGTTTATGTGATTTTGTTAAGTGCCCTGAGTGTGCTTTTCCATCGTCCTGTGCCTGTCATTGAAAGCATCCCTCTTGTTGCTCGTCTTACAGGGGTTCTTCTGTAAAGTGGGTTCTTCACAGGCTGGCCGTGCACAGTGCAGGCATTTCAGCACAGGTGACTCTGTGCAGGAGGCCCCTCAACCCTCACAGCCAAGTTCCTTGTGTAGGCTCAGGTGGGGATAACTCTCTTGATCTTGCTTTTAAGTTAGCATGGTAGCTTTGGGTGGAAATTCTCATTATGATCTATAGCATAGAGGGTAAGGGTATGTTATATTTATTCATTCATTCATTCATTCATTCATTCATTCATTCATTTTACCGACCACTCACTGCCCCCCTTCCTGGTCACCCCCTCCCACAATGCTCCCCCAACCGCCTCCCCTTCTCCTCTGAGAAGGTGGCCCCCTCTGGGTTTCCCCCCCCTCCCTGGCATATCAACTCTCTGTGAGGCTAGGTGCATCCTCGCCCTCTGAGGCCAGACAAGGCAGCCCAGTTAGAACAGATCCCACAGACAGGCAACAGCTTTTGGGATAGCCCTCGCTCCAGTTGTTCAGAACCCACATGAAGACTAGCTGCACATCTGCTACACATGTGTTGGGAGGCCTGGCTTCAGCCCATGTATGCCTTTTGGTTCATGGTTCAGTCTCTGAGAGCCCCAAGGGCTCGGCTCACAACCAATACTATTTTGCTATTTTTAATCTATTGATTTCTCTTCTCTGGGGACAGTTCACTTTTGCGCTGAGATGGAAATCAGAAGTGAATGGTTTGACTGGCAGAGTCACATGTCTCCCTCCGTGTGTGTGTGTGTGTGTGTGTGTGTGTGTGTGTGTGTGTCAGTGAAGACACATTCAGAATTCCTTTGAAGGTTTAGTGGAAATATTCCTGTTACCACCCAATGCTTATCCACCCTAGTGAGGATAAGCCAGTAAGAGTAACATTTATGGTCTGAGCTAGCACTTCTGTATTGTTCAGCATGCACCCGGAGCTGTTTTCAGTGTTTCATAGCTAGTAATCCACCACAGGAACTCTGCGAGGGAGATACGTAATCCTCACGTTTAATACGTGAGACAGCAGAGCACGGAGAAGCTAAATCATCTGCCCAAGGTCAGATGTGTAAGTTTTACTTTAACATGCTCGCTCAGGGGGATCTTTAGTACTGATAATGGTTAGAATTAGGGCTGTTCCCTCCTAGACCAGCCACTGGACAACTATCAAGTTTCAGAGACCATGGGGCTCTGCTTTCTTGAGCTCCGAGAACACGATGGCGGATACTCAGCCTCCCAGTTGGTTAGTGTTTCCCAGCAGGGCCCAGCAGTCCTGAGCCACGTACAAAGCAGGAAGCATTTGTTTTTGTTTGTTTGTTTGTTTGTTTGTTTTATACTATGATTGGGCTCATCCCCGTTGGCAGAGAGCATGGCCTGGCAATGGTGTGGGCTGTGGATGGCTTATGAGGTGATGGAGGATAGACAGAGGGATGCACTGGAATCATTAGGATGTGTGGAAATGTGCTGGGTGCCTTGGCATGCTTAGAAGTAACGCCCATGGAGGAACAAAGGGGCAGAACAATTCCACTCACTGGAACTCTGCCCCAGCGTCCAGCTCGGTGTGTCTCTGAATTCCCTGAGCGGCTCCGCTGTTTAACATTTTTGCTTTTCTTTTTTTGTCTCTGTCTCCCTTTTCTCTCTCTCTCTCCCTTTCCCCTTCTCCCCATTTCACCCTCTCCTTCCCTCTCCCCTCCTCCTCTTTCTTCCTCCCTTCCCCCCTCCCCCCTCCTCACTCCCGCCCACTTCCGCTTCCCCCTCCCACTGTAGCCGTCACATGGGGACAAGACTTCGAATCCAGAAGTTCTGAAATGGATGAACGATTTGGCTAAAGGGCGCAAACAGCTCAAAGGCAAGTGTCTCTTCTCTCCCAGAGCACCGGCTGTAACAGCATAATGTCCGGGACAGTCCATTTCCACGTGAGCCTTCGTGGGTTTTGGTTTCCTGCTTGGACTGAAGCTCCATTTGAAACGACCCCACCCACCTTTAGGCCCCTTTAATAAACCTCCTTACAAGTGAGGCCTGGGACCTCCAGCCAACCTGTGGAGTTCTAACTTCCCTGGTTACTAGATTGTTGGAAACAAAACCACCCTACTCCACTTCCCAGATCACACAGGGGAGGTGCTAAGCCAGGCAGGAATGTCACGTGGCTTGGAGGTACTCAGCCATGCAAACCACTTGGCTTACTGGGTCTGATCTTCTTCTCCCCTTGTGCCTTTCTGGGATGGCAGTATATTATTATTGCTAAGGACAGTCACTGTAGTCTCATACAGGTATTCTATTCCTCCCTTTTGTCCTTAAGTCCATCCTTAAGCTATAGGGTAGTTGGTCCAAAATCTCTGGAAGTTTCATGATCAAGAACTAGAAGGGCCTAGTGATGTAGCATGCTTATAAAACATGCAGCGTTTAAACTTCAAGCCGGAGCTTGGCATGGTGGCTTATCATCTCAGTATTTGGAAAGCTGAGGCAAGAAAATTGATAGGCTGGGCTATACAGTAGGTTTCGGGTAAGCATGGACTACAGTTAGATGCTGAGTCAAGCAACAACATGAAAAACAAAAACAAAAAAAATCTCATAAAGCCAGAGCACAAAGCTAAATGAAGAACGTGAGCTATACTGCTGTATAATTGGAAAAAAAAATCAGTGTGAATGGCCTTGTTCAAATACAGCTTCTTCTTGCTACGGCATATTCTGAAATGCAATTCCCTGGTAAGTCCTAGGCAGGGTTTTTGTTTGTTTGTTTTTTGTTTTGTTTGTTTGTTTTTTTAAATCTCTATGGTTTGCATAAAGCCACATTGTTAGAATGGTGGAGTCTGGATTTTGAAAATTAACATTAACATTTTCAAAACGGTGGCGAGATGTCTCAGGGTTTAAGAGCGCTTGGTTCTCTTCTAGAGGACCCAGGGTTAGTTCTCAGAACCCTCGCTGCTAGGTGGCTCACAGCTAGCCACTTGTAACTCGGGCTCCTGGGAGTACACACACACACACACACACACACACACACACACACTCACATACACACACTCACATACACACACATACACACATACATACACACACACATACATACACACACACACTCACACACATACACACATACATACACACACACACACACACACACACACAGAGTTAAATCTTTGAGGGGAAAGAGCATTAGATAAAAACATGAAGTGTGTCAAGTGTGTGAGCTGGACTTCCCAAAGCCCCTCACAGCTCTTCTAGTTCCTCAGATTTGCATATGTAGTGCATAAGCACCTCGTATGTGATGCACAGACACCTCACATGTAATACACAAGCACCTCATATGTAATGCACAAGCCCCTGTATTTCTAGAGGCCTTATTATATACACGGCTTTTACCATGCACACCAACAAACTGCTCTCCACAGAGAGTTTCAAGCACTGCAGTAGGCAACAGTGGAAACCTGGGGGACTGGGGAGAGCAGGTCTTCCTCCACAAGTCCATTGCAATCCAAATCTGAATTCTTGTCTCATGGGGTTCTCTCCATGAGAAGCCCAGTCTTTGAGAGCTCAGTCTCTCGGACTCTGTCTGCATGGCTGGTTGAGTGCTTATGTTATCGGTCATGGTTAGGGTTGACTTTACAAGCATTGCTCACACCTAGGGAATTCAAGAGAAGCAGCTCTGTTTGAATTTAAGCCAGTGAGTCCTTTCCAGCTCATGGTAACTCAAGGCATTTCTCTTAGAACTCAAGCTGAAGCTGTCGGAAGAACAAGAGAGTACTCCCAAAGGCTCTCGGAGAAACCTGTCCTGTGAACAGCCTCCAGTCCCCAGAGAAAATGGCAAGTTGGAAGCTGTGGGTCCCGAACCAAGCTCCTCCGGGGAAGAGACTTCAGACACTGTGATGCTGGAAAAGAGAGAGCAGATCCCTCCCCAGGATGATGTGAAGGTACCTCACCGCCTCAGCATGGGGTGGCAAGGGCATGCTTTTGGTCACCTGTCAGAGCACTTCACCACCAGAGTCATATCTTTATGAGACTGGAGATTGCCTCCAGCACTTCGACCAGCTGAGTTCCTAGTGGGTTAATGGCTGTGACTTTAAGAATGTTGCTGTGTGATGTTGGATGTACCACTTCCGCGGGAGGGGTGTGTTGGTGGATGATGGTAAGGATGCGAGGATACAGTCTCTGTTCCATCAAATTAGTACATAAACCCAAGTCTAGGGAATAAGCATATTACTGGTAAAGAAAAGCTCTAAGATATGCCCTTTCCCCATGTGGAGAAGTGTCATAAAGAGGGGAGAGACATACAATATGGATTTCATGCCCTACGAACTGAGTCCTGATTTCTAGGGAGTGATCGGTTGGGATCAAAGAGTTCAGCTATAGATATCTGAGTTTTGAAATCTGAGACAGCTGGATAATGTTGTCAGTGAGGTATTAGGATACATAAGCCTGGGGCTTAGCCCAAAAGAAAAAAAAAAAGAGATTGTATTTTATAAAGAAAAGCAGCACTTACCTGGGTAATCCCTTTTTGTGATGCTTTTCCATTTGGCTTAGGTCAGAGGAGCTTTCTTAAGGTCCCTCCTGTATCAAAGCTGAGGCTGATACGGTTGACCTTTTACTTCCTGTATAAGAGCAGGAGTCACCTTCTCACTTCTTGGATACCTTCTGTCGTCTTCCAACCCACCCCGTCGCATTGCTTGCACAGAAAGACTGTTTCCTGTTCAGAGCGTCACAGTGTCTATACGTACTAGGTGTTGGGTATGTGTTTGCTTGAGGGACTGGACAAATGAACGTCAGTCGACTCTGGAGGAGTCCTGTGGAGAAGTGTGATCGATTTTCCTATTCTGCCATGCATGATCTGGTCTTACTGAGGCAGGATCATAAACCAGATCTCAGAAGGCTTGTAGGTCCTGCTTCTGTTTTTATTTCCCACTGGGACTTGTGTACTGCAAGTACACACAGGACCACAGTCACCGCCATCTTGTTTTCATCCTTTATATTTAAGAAAGAACCAACATGTCCTGAGTAATAAAGGGAGATCAGTAATGGTTTGCTCACAGGCTGGGATGTTGTTTTTTTTTACACATGACTAGCCTATCCCTCAATCCCAACAGTCTAGACTTTAATGATAGCCAATGGATAATGTCTGTGTTCATGTGTACACTTAGGCACATTTCAGATTTCCTATTGATTAGTATTTCCAAGGGACTTTCTTGTATTTTATAGTCAACTTGTCCATATCTATATGAACATCTTAGTATTGATGTCCTGATGACTGATTGATCAACATCCTCTGACTAGGCTCCAACTCCCAGGAGTCTCCTCAGCTCTTAGTCAGTTAGTGGGTTAATCCGTTGATAACGTCAGTAGCCTCGGTCACCTCTCAATAGAGCTACCAGCTGGGGAACAAAGACACAACACATGACATTTTTGGAGGGGCACGTCATATCCAAACCATAATTGTTGATGATTGACTGACAGTTACACATTTTCAAAAAGATTCAAATGCTTGTCATATGAGTTCAGGTAAATCAAGGCAGAGAAGTCATGTCAGGACTGCTGTCCCGGACCGCCTTTCTGCTGAGGGTTAGGATGTAAGAAACAGTTAAAATAGACAAGGATTTTGGTAAGCACTGTGCAAGGAACAAAGGAGACACATGTCAGAAGACAAGAGGAACACTCTTTCTTGATTAGGGTTATCAGAAGGACCAAGACAGTTGACATTTAATCAAGAAAGTGGGCCAGCTAAGAGAGCGGCAAAGAACATTCTAGATAGAATTCCTGAGTACTAAGGCTGTGAAGAAGGAAGAGCTTTTTCTATTCACAAGCATCTCAGCAATTGGGGGCTAAGATATGGGGCGGCATGAGATGCAAGTGGAACAGCTGTGGCCAGTGGCCCTCTCGGGCTGTGATGCGGGGTTAAGGGGTGGCCAAGTGGGAACAGAAAACAAGTTCGAGATGATAACCACTTAAAAGATCTGATTACTGTGTGAATAAATCACCCAGCAAACGAGAAAACGGGACGGGTGGCTTGGCCGGCTGGTATAGTGACGTTGGCGGAAAGACAGCATACTCAAAGCGTGTTTGGTTGGACCAAAAGAACATGTTGAAGACATGAAGAACTGGTGGTTCTCAACCTTCCTAATGCTGAGACCCTTTTAATACAGTTCTTCATGTTGTGGTGACCACCCCAACTATAAAATTATCTCCGTTGCTACTTCATAACTGTGATCTTGCTACTCTTATGAATCATAACATAAATGTCTGATATGCAAGGTATTTGATATACAAACTCCCTAGCGAGTCACAACCCACAAGTTGAGAACCAGTGCTTTAGAGTGAAGAAAGATGAGGTAGGATCCATAGAGACCAGTCCGCTTATTGACATACCAGAACTATGGGAGGTGGCAGATTTTGGAGTAGAGACGAAAATGTTAAGAAGTGATATATCCATCAAATTTAAGATCTTTGAGGAACCAACCCTCCTAGCTTGCACAGGGCTTTCATTGCTTGAGCACTGAAAACCCTCTGTGGTCTTGGGCAAGCAGGGATGGCCGGTTGGCCTGTGACAACTGAGTGAAACAAGTCTCCAGACAAGAACCTGAAAGCTTAGAAATCACTCTTGTACAAGTGGCGGGAATTCTTATGATTTCTAACCAAGTGGCTATTGAGTGACTTCGTGAGAGTCAGAATAGGTCTTCAAATAGTCCATGGAGCTTTATAGTCGAGCTGCGCCTTTTAGGTAGGGGCCATCTGCCGTGGGATGTGCAGGCTTTGATAGCACATTTCAGTACAGCTCCAGAGAAGTGTAACACAGGACTCTAGGAAGTCATAGGGGAGGGTATCTGGAGTGAGTTCCGAGGCCACAGCAGAACTCAAGGAGACATAGTGATAACATCTAGCCTGTTCCCTGCCCCTGTAACAAGCTGTAGCATGTCAGTTCATCTCATGAAGCCCAGTTTCTTAAAAGCTTGAACGGATAGATGGCTTTCTTGCCATTACCAAGATCAAATTAAAATGGCCATGGTGAGTGATTTTTTTTTCTTCCCCTGACTCCCAAACTTTTTGGTAACTTCTTGTGCTGGTGTTTAGTCTGAGCTCATTCCGAAGCTAAAAAACTCTACGGGGTTTACTAGCAGCAGTTCTCAACCTGTGGGTCGCGACCCCCTTGGGAGGGTTACATATCAGGTAACTCTGCATATCGGATATTTATTTTCATTATGATTTATAGCAGTAGCAAAATGATAGTTATGAAGTAGCAACAAAATGTCTTCATGATTGTGGGGAGGGGTCACCCCAACACGAGGAACTGTATTAAAGGGGCGTAGCACTAGGAAGGTTGAGAAACACTGCCTTAGAACACAGCCTTGTTAGTTCAGATATTGTGACTCAGCACACCCATCTTTATTTATGGATTTTTAAAACAAGAGATAATCATTGGAAAAATCATTGGAAACAAATCTATTTCCTGCTTCTACTCCTGTATATTGCTGGCTCTCTACACTACAAAAAAAAAAAATGTTCTCTTTTGATTTTTTTTTTTTTAATGTGTGAAGGGAATCACGTTGAGTAAAATATGGCTCACTAATAGCTATTACTGTCCACATAAAATAGCCAGAGAGAGTTATCCAGGGTGATGGGTGTCGTTCTCCAGGTCAATCTGCACAGATAAACCCCAAAGGTAATTATCGCCCGCCTCTCTTCTACTGTGGAATCAGGAATAAACGGAAGGGGAGGTTAAGGAAGAGAGAGCGCTAACAAAACGTAATTGGGTAATATCGGTAAGCAGCTTGCACACTCTGCCAATCTAAGAACTCGTTACTCCCCATGTCGCTCCCCTTAGGGCTGGCATTGCATCCCAGAGAGAAACTGGTGTTCCAAACTGCCACAAAGTAGCCAGCCCAGATGTTTTCTTTCTGGCGCTGGTCAGGGGGTTACTTAGGACAGAAAGCAGCTGGAGCACAGGCAGATTTATCTATGGGTTTGTTTTCCTTACCCCTCGGAACTCTGCTCAGAGCCTCTTTCTCAGAAAAGCATGGGAACTTTGAAATAGAATCAACTTTTAAATATAATCATGCCTCCATCCATTCCTATAAATGCGCTTTTTGCTCAGAGAGATAGGTAAAGCCGACATTTTCCTCCTCTGCATCGGAAGGGATAGGAAACTGTTATTTTTTTAGTTTTAGGACTCAAGGCCTGTCAATATTCCTTTTTGGCTGAGGCCCACAATATGGACTGGCTTCACATACTTGTTTCTGTTTGGAGATTAATCAGTAATGATCCCAGGAGGAAAATCATTAGCATGGAGAGGACTTGCGTGTATTCTATGTGTTTCAGTCTTCATCTAGTATCTGGGGAAGATCATTTTGAAAGTAGCCTCCTCATTCTCGTTTGTTTGTTTGTTTGTTTGTTTATTTTGTTGCTTTGAAAAGCTTCTCTGCATTTGTGTATTTTAAAAATATTTTTTCTTTTTAATTATGAGATATTTTCATTACATCATTTCTCATCCCCAACTCCTCCCATGCTGTCCGTGTCTCCTGTTCCCTCTAAAACTCATGGCCTCTCTTTACACACACACACACACACACACACACACACACACACACACAGACACACACAAATATATAAATTCAATGTCCCAAGTCCATTTACTATTGCTTATATGCATGTTTTTAAGGCTAACTACTTGGCCAATTAGAGGGCTCATTCCTGGGGAAGACTAACACTCCCTCTTCCTGTAGCTCTGTCCTGGGGTGGAGCCCTGTAAGATTTCCTCCATTGTTCCGGTCTTGTTTAGGCAGCCATGGAGTTGAGATCACGTGGGTGCAGCTTCTGGGTCATGTCTAGAAGACATAATCTTGCAGAAGATGTCCTTATCTTTCGCACCTTTTTGGATTCTCCTAGAATCTGGCGTGAGGGGGGAGTATACTAGGTAGGAAAAACCACAGTCAAATTTCACAGTCAAATTGGTCAATGTTCTAAGTGCATTGTTTTGCTTTCTATAGAATATAAGTCTCAGTGAGGTACTGAAAAGAAAAAAAATTAATATTTCCTGAATTTCCATTTATATATTTCCACCTTAAAATGTTTTAAAATCCCATGGACACTGTATTGGCTGGATATGTGTGTGTGTGTTATGTATGTGATGTGTGTGTGAGTGCCTGTGTGTGTGTGATGTGCGAGTATGTGAGTGTGTGATGTGTGTGTGAGTGTGTGTGTGATGTGTATGTGTGTGAGTGTGGGGACGTGTGTGTGTGTGTCTGTGTGTGTATGTGTGTGTGTGTGTAAAGACACAAGAAAATGTTTAAAAAGTGAATTTGTCTAGAAAATTAAAGGCTCTTAAGGCTATGCACCAAAACTAAACGGCTTCTACAGCAAATTCTTTCTCCTGAAAATACAGATGAGTCTGAGGTTACAGCCTGGGGTGTGTGTGTGTGTGTATAAATATATGTTAATATAAGATCATCATATAGAGTCTGAGGTTACAGCCTGAGGTATGTGTGTGTATGTTCACATAAGATCATATATAGCCAGGTGATGGTGGCCTTTAATCCTAGCACTCGGGAGGCAGAGACAGGTAAATCTCTGTGAGTTCAAGGCCACACATACACTGTGTGTGTGTATACATACATACATACATACATACATATATATGCATATATATGCATATATATATGTGGATTATTAAAAATTAGAATTCTTTTTACTTGTGGACGTCTTAATAATCAGGGCAGGTAGCAGTAAGATGTTAAAGGAATAATATGGCAGAATCTCAGGCCTCAGTACACTTTTATTTGAACAGGTAAGACTGAAACAGAAAAGTTCTGGTCCAGATAGTAAAAATAGAAAGGTTTATAGAAAAGAGGAATCAACGTGGACCAGTGTGGCTTTGTAGCTCTGATGGGGATGGAACATCCTAAGTGTCTCCGGGAGCTGTTTCCTTTTGTCTCAAGTCTGGGAGATCTGGAAGGCAGACCTTTAGCATTCTGTGGTATGTATGACCATAAAAGACAACTCGGGTGACTGTGTGGTGACTTGTTTTCCCCCATACCTTGCCCTGATGAGTATAAACCATTGGTTGAGAATGGAGAGAGGGTCGTGTGTAGTGAGTATATAGTAAACTAGTGCATGGGACAGCTTGTGGTTATATAGGGAGACAAGGGAAAGAGGGGCTTGGCCACTTGGGATAGATACGTGGATAAGCAGACAAGAGAGACATTGAGTTTTTGTGTGAAACCTGACCTGCTGCAGTGGTACGTAGGGATGCTTCATGTGGTAGATGGGCACAGAACGCATCAGTATACTAAGAGGTTGGGAATTGTTTTAGTTGGAACTTTAGCGAGTCCATTGAAATACCTGTCTATCTTTGGAATAGCCTGGAAGGAACTCTGAACCTCTAACCCCTTTGTCGTGTGGGCAGGAAATTGAGGATTCCGAAGTCAAATGTTTTATCCCAAATAACTAAAGTTTATATGAGGACAAACTAGTGAGGCAGTACGCATCCTATGTGTGTAATTGAGGAGGACCTTACAGAGTTTTTGTTTGTCAGTGTAATCACCAAAGTCCAAACAATATAGTTGTTCAGAAGAGAAAGTGATAGGCCTGGATTGGTCACTTAAAAATAAAGTCGAGGCTTAACGCTACTCATGCTTTACAGACTAGTCCACAAAGCCGTATGGTCCAATTTCCGTCCTCGCCCCTATCCCTTATGGGAATTTTTTCCTTGGGAAAAATTGATGTGCAACACGCACCATCTTTTGACTTCCTTTCTGTCAGTCACTACTGCTATGATTCTCTCTGAGGCTTCAAAACCTGACCCATTGTTGCGTTGGCCTGCTGGAATATTGCCTTAGGGAATGGGCTATAGCTCTGTGGTAGAGTGCTTGTCAAGTGTGGGTTCTGGGATGGATCCCCAACACGAGGTGGGTGCAGGGAGAAGATTGTCTGAGGAGAAAAAAAAATATTAGGATGGATTTTATGTTTTTCAGGTGACTAAGCAAGACAAGAACCTCATCAAGCCTCTTTACGACCGATGCAGAGGTGTCAAGCAAATCTTGTCGACACCATCCCTTATCCCGACAATTGTAAGTAAAGATGGCGGCGCTAACTGGAAACATTGAGTGGCGCCTTGAATCGATGCTATTTAATGCCATGTCATAGACCGCACCATGAATGTTAACAGGTGGCCTTCCTAACTGTGTATACTATAATCCCACCAGCTACCGTGTTCTTCCCTAGCCTAGTGCTTAATAATGATGGCTTACCAGAAACTGCCATGAAACAGAGAATTCCAAACTTGACATGATTGGACCACTCTTAATATTTGATTTTTTTTTCTTTTTAACTCTCCTTTCGGGCAAGGAAAAGATATAAGGCATCTCACTGTGGCATTGTCTAATTTTTCACACAGCTAGACAAGACAGACTCTCTCCGTTCTCTGTGTGGTGGTTAATAAAATTGGTAATGCATTATTTGAAGTATTGAAACATTGTTTTGGTTCCATCTGATCACACTATACTAGAGGTAAATAAATTTATCTCAATAAAAAATACAGAAACGGAGCTAGGCTACTTTATTAAAACAAATTCATAGGCAGACAGAACGAAGAAAGCACCACACATCCTGTTCCATCTATTTCAAAAGCAGCTACTCAAGGTATCAGTGTAAAAAGCAGCAAATGTTAACAACTATGAATTTAAATCTACCTGGGTATACTTATGAGTCTATTCTAAAGAATGCTAGAGTGATAAATTCTAAAATATTCCCTTTGAGGAGGAAGAATAGTCTAAGGTACAATATGTCTTTCAAATTTGAAGAAAACCCTTTGGCTGTCTTTATTACTGGAAAGATTAAGGAATAACTACTGTTTCTTTGGCCTTCTAAGGGCTCTTCTGAAATTGTCTCTTAGAAATCCTCTGTTTTGACCATGGCCTGCTCTGGGTCTGAGTGTTTTAATTTCTGAATAAGGTGTCTATAGAACATTTTATCCTCATTTGTATCACTGCTGTAAAGTTAGAGTGCAGAAGGCCTGGGGGCAGGGAGGACCCACTTGACTGTACAGTCCAAGCTAGACCGGGTCCCAACTGCCTATCTTCCTTGGTCCAGTCAATATAGATAAACTTGGGAAGCACCGTAGCCCAGCAAAGATGTCTCTTTTCTCATTGACTTCTGTACGTTCTTAATGTAGGTTCTGAGAAAGGGCTCTTGGTAGTTGTCAATCTAGTCCTCAGCAGCTATGTGGGCCAGGTGTCTACTGTTTTTTTTTTTAGGGTCTTACAAGTCTTCTTGCATGCTCAAGGGACGTGCAAGTCTTCTTGCATGCTCAAGGGACAAGCGCAAGCACTCTTGTGACCCTTTGGCTATGCTCGTGACAAGCAGGAGGAAGAGGACTCTGATGACGACTGTCCACAGGGAAGTCAACAACCTTCTTTACCAGATCCGGTGTCCCGCCTACCTGTCGTTGATCACCTCACCTACTCAGAGACAGAGCCCATGAGGACCCTGCTATCAGATGAAAAGAAAGAAGGCAAACAGCCAGCTCTCTCCATGTCCAACTTACATGAGGCTACGATGTGAGTAAGCAGCCTGGGCGTGGGCTCTCAAATCTCCTGGCCTGGGCACCTTACCCTTACGTTAAAAAAATCCAACGTCTGCTCAGAGCCGGAAATGTTCTCTCCAGCAGAGAATAGACCTAAAAATGCACCATCCAGTTGGCTTCTTAACTGGGAAATATAGAAGACAAAACTGTGAAGAGCCACAGGAAAATGCTACATATGTCAGCTGTATTGATGTGCAGTTTACTTTGATCCTTCTTTTCAGTTGTGTTCTGGTACTCGTAACCCTGGTAACCCCGAGCAAACTCAAAGGAGAGCTGGTCTTTGATATATTGAACCCAAAGGAGTAAGATCCTTAGTGGGTCAACAATGGCCGGAGCCTTTCTTTTCTTTTCTTTCTTTTATTACATGCAGAAGGCATAGTGTTCTAGATAGGTCACCACGCTGGCCACCAGTCCACGAGTGGGTCTTTGTCTCCTAATGACTCCTCAGCTAAGAACTGTCTGGACTTTTCACTACTATCAGTGGTTGGTACACCTCTTAGTCATGTGACAACCCACATTGTGATGTCATCTTTAACATGCATTATATAGTCTGCTTAGGGTGTGTCCCATATGGAGATGAGGCAAAAACCAGGGACAGTAGGTAATATTTAGCTTGCTGGAAAAAAAAAAAACAGAACATATCTTGTTTTCCTTCTCCCATTCTCCCCAACCTTTGGGTTGTAGCCATTAAAAAACCAGTCATTCCTCAACTTGGGTAGGTGAGGGCATTTTTGAAATCCATAGACGTGACTTATAGAAAAATGCCTATAGATAACTTCAGTATTGAGTCTCTGGAAGTAGATGGCGGTAGAATGGCAACTCTCCCCTGGTTCAGTTTCATTCCCAAGGGCTTTGTCCTTCTCCCCACTCTCCAGGGATATAGTATTTTTCCTTTTGTGTCTCTTACCTTTGTCAACAAACATTTTTGTGTATTCCTTAGATGCTGGTTCCTGCCTATCATCTTGTTATAGCACCATAACCGTCATCATTTCTGACAGCAGATGCTGTACACCACCCTTTCCCCTTTGCCCCCGACACTGTTAATGTTAGGGAATACTAGGCTTGTGTGCTGTTCCAACACAGAGGCACACGTTATAAATTCACTCACTCAGAATTTCCACCCATCATCGCTTTTCTGTGATAACGGGCCCATTGTGCTAGTTTGATATAATGCAGGCATGGTCATTCAGTCAGAGCAGAGATTAATAATAGCAAATGTGTTTCACCTGCTTCAGACCCGTCCTTCTCGACCATCTCCGAGAAACCAGGGCTGATAAGAAGAGGCTACGGAAAGCACTGCGAGAATTTGAAGAACAGTTTTTTAGACAGACAGGAAGGTAAGTGTGAGTGGAGAGGTGGTTTTTTTTTTTTTAAAAATGCTAATATTTCCTAAAGAATGATAGTTCCAAACAAACTCTGCTTTTGTAGAAACAGCAGTGAGATGTAAATCCTTGCTGAAGACTGTGCTTTCTCCATTGCAATACCCTGATGCTAACAGTGTTAGGGATATTGTTGTTGATGGCTGTCAAGTATTGGCATCAGTCTTTTTTGTCTTTGTGTCATGTCTTAATTACATCATGTTGCTATGATAAAATACCCTTTAAGTAATAAGAAATCCTTTATTTTTTTTTTTTGGATATTTTATTTACATTTCAGATGTTATCCCCTTTCCCCATCCCCCACCCCGAAACCCCCATCCCATCCCCCCTCCTCCTGCTTCTATGAGGATATGCCCCCCAACTCCCACCTCCCCACCCTGGGATTCCCTCACACTGGGGCATCTAGCCTTCACAGGACCAGGGACCTCCTCTCCCACCTATGCCCCACAAGGCCATTCTCCTTACATATACAGCTGGAGCCATGGGTCCCTCCCTAAGTGCTCCCAGGCTGGTGGTTTAGACCCTGGGAGCTCTGGTTGGTTGGTATTGTTGCTGTCTGCATGGGGCCCCAAACCCCTTCAGCTCCTTCAGTCTTCTCTCTCACTCCTCCACTGGGAACCCCATGATCAGTTCAATGGTTGCTGAAAGTATTTTATAGATGAGTCTCACCCCCAACTGCTGTTTATCTTAGGCTTTTTGAAAATTTTACTTTTCAGCCCTTGTTCTTAGATTCTTAGTTCCATAAAGTATTCTCTGCTTATTCCACGAATGTTTTCCTTTAAATATCTGCTTTAAACATCACCACCCATTCCTGTTTGTTTTATTCCAGGGTTCAGTCAAAAAGTTCATAGCTATTTTTTCTCTCCCTTAAATATTTAGTTGGACCATCTGTCTTCCTATATGTTTCTATCCCAACTTAGCTGTTATTATACACTCGTTAATTTCTAGTAGTTTTCTTAATTGCGTCTCCAACAAAGTTCTATATATATAATCAGGTAATGAATGTTAGTATCTTTTGGAGGAAAGACAAATTACTTAGCTGTCCTCCATCCCTGTCCTCAGTAAGCTGCAAAGCATTTCTTTGGATAAGTTTCAAAGCTATGACTATGACATGCGACAATAGTCTTAACACACCCTCACGACTCCCAGTATTTCTAACCCGCCACAACTGCCAGAAGATGGCCCTGCAAATGTCCTTACAAAACCCAATACAATGACATTTGTTTTTTTTTTTTTTCAATGTAAAATGCTAGATTGTGTGTTCTCCAGCCTGAGCTTGGTAGATAGCAACACTGTGCAATGTCAAAAGGTTGGATGCTCTTGCAAGGTTGGATGCTCTTGCAAGCATATAACTTTCCCAAAGTCACAAAGCTCCTAAGTGGCAGACATGAGCTGAGAGGTTCTTACTCACCTACTGCCTTTCTTTCCTGCCTTGTTGTCCTTTCCTCTCAGCCCACAGGCTGCTGTGAGGGAGGGGGGGACTGTGGTAAAAGCACCTTGAGACAGCCACCTAGCATGCTTGCTCCATTACCCTCGGTAGCTTTTCTATTGTGCTATCCACCAGCAATGGGCTCCCCAGGTGGCTCAGCAAAGTGACAGGCTCACTAGGGGCTTTAAGCACACGTCCGATTTGTGTTCAGGTTCCTCTTGAAAATTCAGTGGGAATTTTTCATTCAGTGAAAGATCTGCGATGGGTTGAGGATTTTGAGTTTTAAGTAGACATGGCATCAAAAATGAGTTCATTAGGTTCAAGACACACAGAGATCTTTCCATCACTTGGAGTTTCCCAAAGAAACTTTCCACTTTTTTTTTTTTTTTTTTATTGGATGTTTTATTTACATTTCCTATGTTGTCCCCTTACCCCATCCCCCACCCACCCCGGAACCCCTAATCCTCTCACCCCTCCTCCTTCTTCTCTGTGGATGTAACCTCTATCTACTCCCCCCCACTCCCACCTCCCCACCCTCAAAATTCCACTTTGACCTGTTTGAACACGGAGGGTACATTAGAGTCTGGGAGGTTCCAGTGTGCTGAGTCTGCCTATGGCATTTATTAGTCTTATTTGACATGTCTTTTGGCAATAACGGTGGTTTAATTGTTCTGCTTGTTCTTAGTAGTAGTCATTGACTGGGGATATATAAAAATCTATTCATCGGTATACACCTAAGAATGAGTATGCAGAGGACCATGACTGTAACTTATCTGTGCTCCTACAGTCAAGGGAAAGCTTACTTTATTGTACTTACACTGCCTAAACCTACTTAAGATATGTCCGGGCTTGATCCGAGTGAAGCTGTATGTCGTCTTGTGGTGATAACATGTCATCTGAATAACAAAGTGCTCACGTCTTAACCCTAGACTCTGTTGGATGGCAAGAAAATAGTCTTGTCTTGTCTTGTTTCCCTATTTACTGCTAAGATTTAACTCATCTATGGAGCTAAAAGGACCATGTAAATGGATTTTCTATACATGGAGAGACACTGTGATATGGTAATAAGACAGGAGCACTCAGACTGTGCATGTACCAAGCGAGGTTCTATGCATTAGAACATGTCCAGCCTTTGAATTAGTGTGCAGAAAGAGAGCCATTGCAATTTAAACTGTGGATGCGTTCCTATGTATGGAGGCCAGAGGACAACTTGGGGGATCAGTTCGTTGTCACAGCAATGTGCATGTTAAGGCCATCAGGTTTGGTAGCAGTCGCCTCTGCTACCCACTGAGCCATGCCACTGGCCTCATTTCAAACGATTTAGACTTGTGATCACTTCGCCAAGAGAAAGCTCAGAAATTCTATTACACGTCAGCAGAAATGGGTCTAACCACAAGGAAACTTGGGAACATTTCCAGCGTGCAAGGCAGCTCCCGGGAAGGTTTTGCCACTATGAATTTGTGGGTTACTTATATAATTGAATATCTGCAGGATTTCCAGGATACTATTATGGAACTCCCGAAGTATGAGGAAGAGCGACAGGCGATGTATCAGAGGCTCTAGCCTTTGCTTTTTCTTTCCTGCACCATCTTTCTGTACTTAGGCATGGGGGTCTCATATTTGCAAAAACACATGGCCAAAGGGTGCTGCTGCTTACAGAAATGGAACAGAGATGGAATGAAACCAGACCGAAGGGGACATAAAGAAGGCACCATTAAAAAAGAGCCACATGGAAGCCACAGGCCCCTGTCAGTTATAAAAGGATCTTTAACGAGCCGGCTCGAATATCAACTAATATATTGTGTCTTCCTTCCTGCAGAAGCCCACAGAAGGAAGACAGGATGCCAATGGCAGACGAGTACTGTGAATACAAGCACATAAAAGCCAAACTCAGACTATTGGAGGTCCTCATCAGCAAGCAGGATGTGGCCAAAACTATTTGAGGTTCGGCTCTGATCACTTCCCTCTCAAGATGAAGTCAAGATTAGTTTCCTCTACTGTTCTTGCTAAGTAGTTTTGATGTACTGAAAACGGAAGCACTTTAGAGATAGTATTAGCTGTTTTGATGAAGGAAGAGGTAGTATAATTATGCCCAAGAAGGCATTTAAATAGGGAAATAATAGGTAATGTTGGGATTGGCAAAAAGCATTTAGCCTCCATGCCAAACTGAAATCCAGTCAAATGTAATTGTCTCAAAAAAACGTCTAATAACTTGTCAAACCTAAAATAACATGTAGGCAGGCTACCTGCTAGGGAAGGTTTAGTAGTGGCCCCAAAATTGATTTTATTGATATATGGAAAGAGCATGGTTTAAATACATTGGTGAGACAAAGAAAAATTCTGCTCTTCATCCAGGGGAGGAAAACAGACAGAAAGAAGGTCATTTAAGCGAGACAACATCCACTACCTTGTCCTGTAAGTCTGTAGGCATTCAGCACTCTCAAAAATAACTCGACTGTGTCACTGCTAATCTCTTATTTCTATATGAAGGTAGTGCATTACTTTATCTGTTATTTGAAAGATTTACATTTCCAGTTACCAAAGTTCACTTGGATGGCATGTACTTTGTGAATTATCTTTGTCTATGACTGACAAAATGTTTATATTAAAGTAAAATATTAAAATAGGTATTTTGGATAGACGTGTCTGCAGTAATAACCTAATGTGACCATAGTACTATTGCTGATTTTCTTGTTTCCTATACTAAGATTATATAACTATTTTTCCATTGGGAATATGCATCTTTCTTAATGTTCCAAGGTCTGTACTTTATAAAGTGAAATAGCTTTCTTGTGAGCTGCATTCATTCTGCTTAGGGTGAAACACTTAGAAATCACCAAGAGACCTTTTGTTTGCTTTATTCAGCGTATCTGCTTTTTCTCCACTCACACACTTACTGGTTTGGTTTTTGTAAAATCAAGTAACAGGTAGACATTTTTCTCATGATCAACATTGTTCATATTTCTGTTTTCTGTAATGTTTAAGCATGGTGTTGAAGAAACTCAGATTTTCATATTGCTTGGGTGGGGAAAAAAAAAAAAACCAAACCAGATTCTAGACACAGACTATGTCAGAGGCGTGTTGTTCTCTCTGTATTCACCTGCTGTTTTAAACCTTTTATGAATCAGAGTAATGGCCTTCATAAATTTGTTTAATTGAAGTCATCTACTTGTAACAGGACAGATACACAACTATTTGAGGTTTACAAATTACATCTTTGATAAGGGAAATGGTTTCGTGAGATGTATACAATTGCTATTAAAATGTAACTATATTCTATATGATTGTAAATATTTTATACAACATACAAATAAAATATTTTTCTATTATATTTATTATGTTGAAAGCACAGTAACTGTTTCCTGTTAGCTAATATAAATAACATAAATAACACTGTCAAACAACAAGGCGGAAGTGCTGACAGGTCTAGGTTTAGGATTTAACTCATGCTGCAATTACACTCTTTCATGCGGTTTGGAGTTATCCCGATATTTATTCGGTAGATTAAAATGGATGCACATTTAAACACCACTGATAAGCCATTATTTTGTACTTTGCTAAAGCGGTCTATATAACTGTCTTGTTATGTTTGGCATAAAGGAAACATAAAAGCATTGCAGCATCTAGGCAAACAAAGTGTCAGGACAACCTGGGGACATCGTTGGAAGTGGTGGACAAGGGCGGGCAGGAAGAGACACAGAAAGGCTCTGAATGACAGAGTTTGCTTTTGGTGACAGCGGCATATGCATGCTTCAGTGGGGACATCTGATGGTGGATGTACAACAGAGGGTAATGCTCCTATGGGAAGACAGGGTGGGGGGGGGGGCGGGTATGAAAGTGGCGTTAGCGTCCGACACTGATGTTACAGGTTTTGCAGCTGGGATCTTTCTTTGCATTTGCAGTAGACAAACTCATGAGCTGATGACCAGTGATTTCTGCCACGGTGCCCAGGGAAAGAGCCACAGGGTCAGTGTAAATGACTTCTAAAATGACATCCTGGGCGTGGTGGTACACCAGGACCCCATCTTCTTCTGTACAGGTCAAAAACTTATTATCCTTGGAATTTAGTTGAGGAAGGCGCTGCTTACAAAATTCATCTCCTGGCGATCCCACAGGGGCAATGACAAGAATCACATAATGATAAGCAGTGTACATACAGTAGAAGTCCCCAAAGTATAAGTTAGTATTGGGGTTGAAAAGTTTGTCTGCTGCAATCTCAAACCTGTATCTTCCGTACGGTGAATCCTGGGGCGGCTTCCCTGTATTGAACTCAGTGCTGCAGCTGAAGAAGATGCCTTCCAGCTTCCCACTAATGGGTGAGCCATGGCTACCACTGTTATCCTTGATGGATGGCTGCATAGCATTTCCATAGTGTTCTCTGCCAGGGAAAGGAAATAGCCACTACTCAGTACAATCGTGGTAATTTTACTGATTTACAGATTCGAACAGCACAAAAGTCACTACCCACTGTTCAAGGTCTGAAAGATCAGGCTATAACCAAGTCAAGGGGAATATAGCTTTTGACACTAATCATGGATTAGACCCAAAATAAAGATGACCTACAAACCTGGGGGTTTCCTGGACTGAACAACGGAATTGCAATCAGAAGTCTCACAGGTGTAACTGGCTTCATCTGTACTTAGTGGGTTTCACAAGTGACTTTACTAAAAAGAAAACTTTTTATTGAAATAGTGAAAATATTGAACATATGAACACTGCTCAGGAGAACTTGGTTTAAACCTGTGCTGTCTACTCAAAGAAGGTCCATCCTCTCTGGTGGCTCCAGAACGGAGCTGTTGCTGCTACAGGTCCAGACACCTCCCATCTTCATTCCCAGAATCTCCTTCACATTCTGTGGTTTGAAGATAGGGGCTGCTGTCACACAACTGTTGGGGTCTGCTGTGCTTATCCTGAGGCACCTTGCAACTGTTGACAAGTTCTAGTCATATCACTGCTAGGCTGGAGTCTGGGGACACTGTCTGTGGAGTCATACAGTTGCCTTGGCTACTGATCCCAGGGACGTCATTGCAAGACAAATCACGGAGACTACACTTTTCAGTTTATGATCAAAGTCAAAAGCATCCAACCTAACTAAAATTCAGTATGCCATCGGAATCACATGTCAATGAGTGAAAACATGTTCTTACAGTAGATATTTCATAAAATTACAACCAGATGCACAGACTAAGGCAAAGGAAATAGAACTCCAAAGGAAAACAATCCATAGTCTATGAAGTATCTGAAAGGCAATTCAAAATGAGGATTTCAACAAGCTTGTGAGAATCCAGAGTATATAAATATAAGGCAATGAAGAAAGAATTTTAGGTCATAACAGCGTTTCCAAGGATATTAAAAAAAAAACTGTCTTAGTTAGGGTTTTACTGCTGTGAACAGACACCATGACTCAGGCAATGCTTATAAGGACAACAGACAACAATTAATTGGGGCTGGCTTACAGGTTCAGAGGTTCAGTCCACTATCATCAAGGCGGGAATGTGGCAGCATTCAGGCAGGCATGGTGCAGGAGGAGCTGAGAGTTCTACATCTTTATCTGAAGGCTGCTAGGAGAAGACTGACTTCCAGGTAGCTAGGAGTAGGGTCTTAAAGCCCACGCCCACAGTGCCATGCCTACTCCAATAAGGGCACACCTACTCCAATAGGGCCATACCTTCTAATAGTACCACTCATTGGGCCAAGCATATACAAACCATCACAAGAACCAATCAGAAACCTTGGAGCAAAATTCTTAATGAACTGAATACAATTGCAAGCTGCTAAGACACGTGAGGATAGATAGAATTTCTGAACCTAGCGGGTCTTTTAGCCAACAAAAGGACAGAATGCAAAAGAAAGCCTGTAAGATTTAGGATGTAGTTAAGCAAATATTCACATCACAGCAGTTTCAGAATGAACAGAACAGGATTAAGTTTTTTAAAAGAAGTAGACTTCTTCTGAGACAAGATCTCACTTTGAATCTCCAGATGGTTTCAAACTCAGAATTTCCCAACTCAGCATCCCAAGGGCTGGGATGATATTACACCTGGCTGAAGACAAAATTTCTATTGCCCTGGTTATTATTACACAGTTATATTTCAATTATCACAGCATAAGGATGTCCATTCTACACTGCTGGTCACAGAGACCAATAGGTCAAGGATTATACCTTCACACCACAGAAGACAGGCAGAAAGAAAAAAAAAAAACCTGTTAGAGCGTGTATTTTTGAGGTAAATTTGGAAAACCATACTTATTTATTAGTTTCAAAAGAGACCCTAACTCTGTGCAGCTAAACCATGGAAGAAATCCCAACACATTTTCAAGAGAAAGGGAGTAGAGGGGAGACACAACAGACAGGAGTCCATGCTTCACAGTTCTTTCTGTCTCGAGAGCCTATACAGTTGTATTTGTTATTTGAAAAGAAAGAAATTGTGTCACCCACTTAGACCAGATAGAAGGGGTTTGCTTCTTATAGTTTGGCCATTTGAAGTCTAGACACAGGCCTGCTTGTCAGGTTACCTCTTGCTGTTTGTATGACGGCACCAAAATTCTTCTCATTTGCCCCCAAACACACTGTCTACCTCTCTTGCCTTCTGTGTGGTCCAAGACTCTATTATCCAGGGCCTTGAGTCTTCCCTCACTGTGAAATCCCACCAGTGTGAAGCAGCAGAAGATCTAGGGTAGAGCAAAGGTGAGCCTTGGGTGTCTTCCTGACTTCCTCAGGTATCAGGATGCTGTGGCTTCAGCAAGGCTGGATTCTGTCCACTGATGCTGCTGGTGGCTGACTCTGGACTCCCTTCTGTTCCCAGGAAGAGTAAAACTGTATCTTGATATATACTGGTTCCTTCAGTGTCTCATTAGCAGCTCGGCTATGCTTTCACTTTAGTGAATGGAGGTCTCAGTTAATTTGTGAGTGGAGATTCTCTGTAAAATTTCCAATTCTTCTTTTTCTCAATGGCTGCTTACCAGTATGTTTAAGAATAGAAAGTCTAAGCTAGTACTCTAGTAAGGAATGGTTTTTGGTTTTTGGTTTTTGGTTTTCGGTTTTTACTATCACTAGGCTTCTCAGAGTCTGAGAGACAATGAGGTATGCTGGGGACCTGAAGAGCAACAAGCCCTGATTCCATCACCTGATAACTATCCAGTGGAGCTCATGAAAGAAGTAGATTAGAGGAAAAAACACCAGGCCACAGGGAGGCCAGGTGAGAAACGCAATCCAGGAGCAAAACTTCTGTCTTTTCTAACTTGCTTTCTTACTACCTGAAATATAACATTTTCGTTTCATTTTCTTCAGTTTTCAGGAGTTTCTGATATGCCTTGGCATAAATTTCTTCAGAACCTTATACCATTTGGGAGTTTCTCAGCAAAAACTCATAGGCATATGCTATTTGCTAAATGTGGGACTATTCCAGCTCTGTAAGTCTAAGCCCACTCTCCTGTCCTTTCTGGGTCTCTGACAACTAGGCAGAGAAAGGAGAAAGAAAATGTAATCAGGCAGAGAAGCGCCTAGCCTCCCTAGTGAGTATGAACAAGATGGGGCACAGGAGGCGTTTTCACTGACGGGTAGGGTGTGCTCATTTTGGAGTTCTTTCTTAGAAGAGATGAAAATTAGTTCAGCCCTTATGGATCGAGTCAGAATTTATCCACACCTTTTTCAGTTATAATGATTGCAAAGATTACCAGGTAATTGTAAGATTCCTTCATCAAGCATTCTGAAGACAACATTTTAAAGGGATTCTAATCAAGGAAATGTATCCTGACAACACTTTACTAATTAAAATGCAAATCAAGATCCATGGATGTAAATACCCTTACTAAAGTTCACTGCATAGAAAACTGAAGTATTTTTGTTGTTGTTATTCGTGGTCTTGGAGCTGGAACCTAGACCACTGTGTGCCAGGCAAGCATTCTTCCAGAGCTCCACCTCCAGCTGAGAGAGGGCTTTTTTTTTTTTTTAAATAAAGCTTTTAAAAGTGTTGAAGAATTCTACCTATGCCTTAGTAACGGTATTTGTATTTAATGCTTCAAGATACAAGTTACATGGGTTTTACTGCTGTTATTTTTGAAATTAAAACAGAAGTAAATTTCATTGTTGGTACAAACATCTTTCCTGCAGGTAAACTGGAATGAAATCATGTAATGTGTACAATTACTTCATCCATTCCAGGTGCTCAGATTTTGACTGTTTTGAATTTTTGGAAACATTTATGAGAACAAATTAAGCAAATATATGACAGGAAAGCCTTGGCCCATGGAAGAATCAGAAAATCCTAGAGAAATACTGACCTCCAGTGGCCACACTTAGTAGTAATTGGCAGGAACCCAAAAACCTGATTCACACTGTATTTTTTTGATGTGTTTCTTAACACATCAGTAGCAATAGTGGACATTTTTTGGTTTCCAAATTTTATGCTTAAGAACATAAAAACTGTTCATGCTAAACATACTAGCCATTCTCAATTAACGGCTGACAAGCACAATAATTTGCCATTCACTTTAAATTAGGTGGATGGCATCCACTCAGAATCATGTAGACTCTAGGCCACTTAGAACAACGGACTGAAATCTGTATTTATAAGATTTTCATACAAAAAGCAGACACGTTTGCTATCATCAAAATACAATACAAACACACGGCACAACAAAGTACTTTGGTTTTGTTCAGACATAAAACGTCCCCTCAGGCTCATGCATTTGGACACTTGGTCTCCAGCTGATGGCTCTGTTTGAATTAGAGCTAGAACCTTGGCAGGTGGAACCTTGCTGGGGTAGGAGTCCCTGGGGCAGGCTCTTAGGGTTTAGTCTAACTATCAGGCTACAATCTCCCAGGCTGTCTGGTGTTCTCAGTGGCACAGAGCGGCCTGCTACCCTATCTTCCTGGACAGACTCTGCCCCAAAAGCAGCAGCCAGGCAAAATATTCTTCCCACAGGCTGCTTCTCATGACCTCAGTGGTGAAAAGTGACCAAGGTCTACTCCTTCTACAACATATATGCCAAACACACTTCTTCTTCTACAATTCCTTGCATTTCTACAGCTTGGAGTTCATTTGGAAACATGACTTTGATTTAAGGAAAGTATCCAAAAAATATTTAAAAAAAAAATCCATCAAAACTTGCTGATTCTTTCCATACATAGTCATGTCAAGACAAAACTCCTTTATAACTCTAAAGGGATTAGGGTTCTTATTTGTTTTGATTGTTTTTATATTGATCCGGGTCCCTTGGCAGCACCCTAAACTGAGCTAGAATTCATGGTGACCTTCTTGCCTCTCAAATGCTACTACTATAAGCTTGAGGCACCACACGCAGGCTCAGGCTTCAAAACAAAGCAGATTATGTGCATTGGTGCCGAAGTTCAGAACCATCAGAATGTGTCATTTTCAAAGCCTTTGTCTCCCAGGGCTGGGGAGATTGCTCAGCAGATTACAACACTTGCTCCAATTCCAAAGAATCTTCTTTTGGATTCCCAGCTCACATGTTGACTCACACCCATCTGTAACTCCAGTTCCAGGCGACCCAACGCCCTCTCTGGCCTCTGCAAGAATGTGCTGTACAGACATATATGAAATCAAGATAGCTAAGCACATAGATACTGGTGATTCTTACCTAACATAGTCAAAATACTCTTTGTGCTGGTTCCGATAGAAAACAGAGAACTTAAGCATGCGTCCTGCAATCACGTCAGCCTTCTCCAGCAGCTGTGTTAGATGAACTTTGGAGTAATCTAAAAAAATTTAAAAGTGTCATATTAAGCAATACAGAAGTGTCATCCACATACTCGATAAATCAGATGAATACATATTTAGGGAATTCAACTTTGTAAAATAAGAACTTATAAAAAAATTCATCGCCGGGCGGTGGTGGCGCACGCCTTTAATCCCAGCACTTGGGAGGCAGAGGCAGGTGGATTTCTGAGTTCAAGAGTTCAAGGCTAGCCTGGTCTATAGAGTGAGTTCCAGGACAGCCAGGGCTACACAGAGAAACCCTGTCTTGAAAAACCAAACCAAAAAAAAAAAAAAAAAAAAATTCATCATCTTTCTTTGGCTTATTTTTATTTCTACACAGACTTTTTTTTGCTATGGTTCATGGTTATTTCCTAAAATATTTGTGTGCTTTTTTTTTTTTTTTACTCTTTCAAGTTTTAAAGACCCTGAAACAATATCGTTCACCAGGGTTTCCTAAGCTAGCAGCACTCCTCAGCACTGGTACCTATCAGCTGATACAGTGAGTCAAGGCACCTCACACTCCGAAGGACAGCCTAGCACAAAACCAGAGCTAAGAACTGCCTGAGGTTGACAAGGTCAGTACAGCCATTTTACTGGGGCAGAAACTGCAATGGGCCAAAGTACAACAGTTCTCACAGCTGTCGACTTCAAGACTAGGCCTCTGGATCCTACTTGATGGTCTCCAGCTACAATGCAGCCCTCAGCGTACTTAGTTTTGATTACCTTTTGTTTTTAAAATGTTTTTAAAATGTTGATGTTTGGATACAGCCTGGTCCTATGATGGCTCTCAAGGCATGTTTTCACATCCCAACCACACTTTTGACATCTTTATGGTTCTTAACTCATAACTGAGAGACTGATTTAAAAAATTATCACCTTTCCACTAGTTTTCTAGGGCTTACGCATGCCAAACTCAAGATTGTGAATTCATCTTGGAAATAGTGGGGCTATTTGGGATTTAAACTTCAGCTAGACAGAGGACAAAAGATCAAACATTGAGAATTACTGTCAAACTCCTACATCAAAAAATAAGGAAAACATTCTGATATGTAAGGATTAGTCAAAGCCCAACCTAGTTAAACTGGTGCACGGGACTGATTTCTTTTAGAGCTTGCAATGTACCAAACAAATGCACCATTAGATAGCAAGGCTAAATGACTACAGTTACATGATTCTCTTTGAAGAACTCACGGTCTAAAGGAAGAGAAATATAAACAAGACCATCTTTTTTTTTTTTTTTTATTTTTTTTTTTTTTAATGGTGTTGGGTTGTTATAGACTAGAGACTGGTTAGCCCGTGAGACTATAGTCTATTCTATTTCCAATACCTTGCACAGTGCCTAAGTCACAGTATCAAAGACAATTATTTCAAACAGCTTTCTCAAAATTCAGACTCAAGGGCATTGATAAAACTTAAATGAAGTGGTCCTTAGTTAGTTGAGAAGCCTGAGCAGCATGTCCCCTTCACTTTTAACTATGAAAATACGAAAAAGTAAAGTATAGAGAAATACCGTGGAGCAGTTAAAGGCTGGCAGTCATTGCTTAACTTCCTAACTCCTCACAGAAGTTAGGGGATGCAGGAGAAGTGAGAAAGCAATACGAGATCGCTCTGAAAAGATGGGTTTCGTGCTTTTTATCTCCGGAAGTAAAAACAGTGCATCATATGACAGCTTAGGCATCAGTGTGTGTGTGTGTGTGTGTGTGTGTGTGTGTGTGTGTGTGTGTGTGTGTGAGAGAGAGAGAGAGAGAGAGAGAGTTGCCAAGGATTTTCTTTTTGGGAACCTGCTAACCTTTTCTGTCTCTATCCCCCACTGCCCAACACCAGGAAGCTCAGACATCTATGCAGGCACTCATATAGACATATTTTTAAAAGTATCAGATTTCAGAGCATTCCAGTTTAGATGCTGGGGCTGTGGATATACAATCAACAATATAATGGGCAAAGAGAACATGTGTGTATGTCTGACTTAAACGTCCCTTGTTGGGTGATATAACAATAAATAAAGAGGGATTCAGGAAAGGACTAAAGGTGAGGTAGATTTCAGAGAGGGAAAGTCATTCTAACATAGTACAGCAAACAAAGGAAAACTATCTCCAGGGGAGAGCCCTTCTGCTTGCTGTTAATTCAACGCAGGCGTCTTTAGCTATTTCACTGCTGACTAGTGAACTATCCTGATTATCCTTAATCTATCCTAAAATATGTATTTACGTTTTAACATCTCTGATATCGTCTAACCATCTTTTAATTGGCAGTTTTTCTTCATGACACATTAAAATGGTGGATCTTATAATCCACAAGATAAAGAGAAATATAAAAAATATGGTACACGCAAGAATTTTTTTTTTACCTTGCTCTCAGACACTGAAATCTTTAGCAGTCGAGAGTGTTAAAAATTCCTACCAGCTTCTTCAAGGCGTAAACAAAGAGGCATGAAGATGAAACCAGAATGAGACAGGATTTCAGCCATAGAACTTGCTCTTAAGAGTTTTATACTGGGTTTCATATAACAATAGATACCAGGATAAGTAGTGGGCACTCCAGAATAGCATCTAAAGGAATGCAGGTGTGAGGCCACATATGAAGGGGTTGGGGGCTTATCTGAACATTCCCACAGATGGGGAAGTTGCTAAGCAACCTGGAAACAGACCATCCCATTATTTTCTATGATTTTTTTTCTACAAGCTCTTTCATGTTCAACAGTCTCTCTATTTTTTTTTTCTGTGTGTATCTGGGTGCGTGTATGTGCACAGTGTGGAGGTCAGAGGTCACTTCAAGTGCCACCCACCTTATTTTTTGAGGCAGGGTCTTTCAGTGACCTAGTGCTTTCCAAGAAGCTAGACTGCTTGGCTACCAAGTCCGTGGGAACTGCCTGCCTTTGCTATTCCAGAGCTGGGGTTACAAGCATGTGCCAGCACGCCTGGCTTTTTAAAATGGCTTCTGGGATCTAAGTCAGGCCTCCATGCTTGTAAGGCAAGCACTTTAGTATCTCAGCCATCTCCCCAGCCTTCACCACAGTTTATTTTTTTAAATAGGAAAAAGTCACCCAGGTAAAGAGGAAGCAGTAAAGCCCCATCCTGAGCTAGAAAAGAGACAATGACAAAATGTCTCAAGGACACCAATAAACGTGTGTCCTATGACTGTGTAATCGAGCAGGAAGAAGGACAGTCAGCATTCCCAAGAGAATACTGGACAACTCAAATGAATATGATCGGTCTTATCAGAGGACAGACTCTCCACAGCAGGATTCTCCAGACCAAATGAGTACTTAGGATGTTTAATGAAGCGAAGGTATGCAAACAAGACAAGAGTTTGTGGAGAGCTTTTTCAAGCCCTTCTGGCACTTAGGTAAAAACAGCAGAACAGTTTTGCTGGGTAGTTACTGAGGTCTGTCTGTAACCTAAATGCTGTTTCTGGTTTGTTCCCTTCAGTATCTACAACAATCAATGCCCTCTTTGAAGTATGAGGCTCCAAGAATGTTGAGTTGACTCAGAAATTACATCAGGTTTTACTTGCAGAGCTTTCACTTTGAAGAAACTTATAATGCAGCAAAAAGGCAGTCCGAGTCCATCCCTCAAGATGCTTGCCTGAGGATCTCAGTTCCACCCAACCAATAGGAGTTTCTTTGTCCCTATTGCAAAACAGCACCCTCTCCGATGCGGTAGTCACTCACCTTGTAGGTACATAGAGTCCATGCTGAAGACTACCCTCCCAAGAACATTAATTGATATAAACCACAGCCCCCTTACCTGCTGTACAGAATTCTATAATCTCACTCCATTCAGACACGACGTAATCACCATCAACTTGTTTTGAGGCAGTCTGCACCGCTACTGTGTACTCAGTCCTTGGGCTCAAAAACCAGTGTCCACGAACAGTCATTGGCAAGGGAACAGCTTTGGCCACCAATTTTGTTGGAACATCCTAGGAAGAAGCAAAAAAGGAAGGAAGAAGAGGTGGGAACAAATAAAGGGAGGAACAAGTAGGGCAGGAAGAAATAGGGCAACAGAAGGCTATTAAAGCAGGACTTTCAACTATGAACAACAGGGAGGAACCTCAACTCCTGGCTAAGAGGAGGGCTCCTGTTTAAGAACACCCAATAATTTTTATATTTAAACTTTCTCCATATGCAGAAATTAAGCCAGGAAGACCAAGAGATAGGCTTAATATCCTACAGTTCAAAAACAGAAAAGGACTTTTAACCCAATTGCCATTATTTATAACATGCAGTTTCCCTCTGAGCTATCTTCCTCAAAGCAAATTTAAAAAAAAAGACAAAAGAACCAAGATTTATTGATTTAATGTCTATTAAGTTAAAATATATTTGCTTGATTTTTATTGCTTGATAATTTTACTAGAGAGGTTCATTACTAAATATTTTATATGTAAAGGAGAGACTGCTTTCAAAGTAAATATTAAAAGAGACAAATCCATTTCACATAAAGATTAGGGAACTTTCCTGCAAGTATGGTGTCTACGTGTCTGAGAAAAGGCTAGGTCTTTTCAAGCAGCGATTAACAAGTTAACCTGCAGGCTGAACACACACTACATTTCCAAAGCTGTGGAATGGGTGAAGTAGAGTCAAGCATTGAAGTATTCAGTATTTAATGGTAAGCATATCAAAGATGCTTCAAGAAGGCCAATGCCAGCAAAGAGAGTACCCACGATGAGAACTGAAATTTGATAATAATGACTGCCGTTCTTTCTTTCTCGTTCTTTCTTTCACACTTTTCTGCAGTACGTAAATTCCTCCTTATATTTAGTTTGTGTGAGCATCCACACTGTGAAAGGCAACAATTTTGGGAAATCTAAGATGTATAGAAGTTTCCCAAGTTAAAATTGAGTAGCACTGTCTTTTCCAAAGACTGGCTTTTTGTCTGTTTTCATTGTCAGTAAAAGCAATGAAGCAGAGGAGAAACACTGGGGCCAGGTACTGGTTCTTGCTAACTGCCACATCTGGAGGAAGAGCTTCCCATATCACAGGGGGTGAATGACAGCAGAGACAGCAGGGAAATTTACCACATGTGAGGCTTAGTAAATGAAACAACCTCCCCACTAATATTAGGGCATATTTTCAGGCCTAAAGTGTTTAAACAACTCCACACAAGTTTCTAAGCCAACCAGTTTGACTCAGGGAGGGATGTATGTGCTTCAGTAGAAAGCTATAGAGAGCTTACAGCATTCTTCTGCCTCTATGGAAGGATCTTTACAGCTAGGTAAACAATTTAGCTATTCTTCTCTACACAGAATAACTGAACTGTGAATTGGGGACAGCCTTCCTTTCTGCTCCCAACTCCACTGCCCTCTCCAAGCCAGTTTCATTTGCATAGCTTTTAACATAAATGACTCCGAATGGATTCTCTCCTGAAGTATCCTTATAGCACAGGACCAATTTCCTCTAATGAGTTTACTGTAGATTTCTATCTCTGCATATAGTCATGCGTTACCCTGTTACGTGGCATTTCATTTTCCTCAAGAATTCATGATGGGGATAATGTTTTAAATCACCCAGAATTGTGATTCTTCTTCACTGAATTTATTCTTTCTCTTAAAATGTCTTCCAGATGAAATGGCCTAAGTCCTCCCGGGCTTACCTTGTGTTTAAACTTGTTGGAGTTCTTGTTCTCTTTCTTGTTGAGGTCAATGAAGTAGTGTGTGATGCGGTCCTTTGACTTGGAGTCCATCTCCCATGAGATCTTGAAGGAGTCACATGTGATGTTATTTATTTTGATGTTATGTGGGACAGGTAGCTCTTCCATCTCTGCTATGCCACTGTCTTGTGATTTGTTACCTGCCAGAAAATAGTGCATGGAAAATTAGTTGCTGATGAATGGATTTCCCAGTTTTCAAAATCTTTAGTGGTATCTATCTTTCTTCCTTCCTTTCTTCCTTCCTTCCTTCCTTCCTTCCTTCCTTCCTTTCTTTCTTTCATCAGTTATCTAAGTACTAAATCTAAGATTCTGTTTTGCTCATGAAGTCATTCAAATGATAATAAAAGATATTTACAAGGCCAGTTTAAAAAAACAGACGGTTCAATCCTATGATTATTATATTTCCATTTCCCAATTTCTGATTTATAGAAACACACTGCTGATCCATCTTGCCTATAAAACATCAGCTGCCTGGTTAGGTTCTCCCTGAAAAGCCTCAAAGGACCATTTTTCCTATATGACCAGTCAACAGTGATCCTAAGTAACTTGGGTGTTTAGACCCAGAAGGTGCCCCAGAAATGCTGATAATGAAGTGGTCCAGTCAAAGGAAGGAGATGCTTCTGTAAAACGAGAGGTAGCAATGGGTGGTGACAGAGACTTGCTCCTCCTACTTCAGTTTGGGAACATCATATAGAATGTCAGTGTACAGAGGTGCTACTGCTCCTTCAAATAACACTAACGTCTAGTTTACTCTGCCCAGGGTGTCTGTGGTAATCATTTCTCTATTGGCGCCTTGACGAATTCAGTTCTGAAAGCCGAAATAATAAACAAGGCTAAAGACAAAAGCTGCGTGCCATGCTGACTGAGCTCATTAAAACTGTGAAGAATCACCTCTACACGTTCACTGGAGAAATCATTACCACCTTCCTAGCAGCACAACAGAATGGCTGAAGGACAAAAAAGAGGAAACATAGATGTATTTGCCATTTCAACTTTGGCAATTTATCTTATTCAGCTAAATGTGATGAATAATTGATCCATATCTCCTGAAAAGCTTTTTTGTTGTTGTTGTTAAAATGTGAGAAAAATGAATTAAAATGTGGAGATCTGTGATTAAATCCTACGTTTTCCCCTAAAGGCATTATTACAAAGCTTTTATTATGTCAAGAATCTCTATTTTAAAGCTTTTCCTCACAGCCCCAGTTCTAGCCAGACTAACTGCCTTTATGCTGCCTTCTTGCTTTGGAGACGTTAAGAATTAGGCTAACTTTCTTCCTCCTCATACGTCATGAATCACTTCCTGAGATTCTGAGCTAAGTGACAGAAAAAGAGAGATTTTTGTCTCTAAAAACTGACAGAACAAGAGTAGGCAAACACCACCATCATGCAGTAATGCCCCCAGTCACTCTCAGCTGTCTGTCATGTGTGCATCCATAGTCAGCTTCCCTTCCTCAGTAAGACAGGACTTTGAGAGTAATTCTGGGGGACTTGAGTGATGGCCTCTTGGTTAAGCATGCACATCTCTCTTGCAGAGAACCCAGCATGCACATGCACACTGCACAACCATCTGTATTTCAATTCCAGAGGACCCACATCCCGCCTCTGTGAGTACTAGGCATATGCGCAAGCAATATATTATGTACACCAAATAAAGAAGACTAATTCTGGCCATAATACTTTAATGTTCAATGATTCTAACATGCGTTGCTACTGTGCTAATTAGTAATACTGAATACAGAGCAAATACATGATTTCATACATTTTGTCTATCCAACATGAATCATACTTTAAAAAAATATTTCACAAGTAGTTCCTAACAACAGCATTTATTGACATGCAGGATAAAAACATTGGCAGATTATGCCTAGGAATATTTACATATGGCTTACTCGCTGAGCTTAAAGTGTCTTATATATTTTACACCAATGCCTAAATTAAGCATAGATCACTTATTTAACCCCTGGAAGGACCCACTCATATTACCATCCCATCCTTACCTACACCCATGCCCCATTCCCTCAGTACTAGGAGTCAGTCACTACTTCGCCATATGTCTTTGGAGACATCTGTTCTGCACAGCACGATCCTCCATGATCGCCTTCTTTCAAGCAACACAATGCTTCCCAGGTTCATCTATGCTACACTGTGCTTTAATTTATTTTTCCTGCTACACAGGGCTCCACGGTATGGATGGACCCCCTTTCATTTATGTCTTGAGCAGCCGATGGAAAGCTGCTTCGCCTTTGTACCTATCACAGACGCTGATGCCATGCACAGTCATGGATGAGTCTTGGTGGGCACCCACATTGGATTCTCTTGTGCGTATCCCCAGGAGTGGAAGGGATTAGAAGGTCAGATACTAACTCTCACTTATTGAGGAGCCAGAAGACTATTTTTGCAAAGAAGCTACACCACTTCACAGCCTCTCCAGCTGTGGCTGTGAACTCTTACCAAAGCCTTTACAGTCTGTTACGAGAGTTAGTCTTTGCACCTTTTGCGGAGTTAGGTTGCCTTTGGAAGGGTGCAACAACAAAGGACCATCTTAAACCAGAAAGACACTCTAACAGACCTTGAACCCACTGGCCCCCTGATTGTACACTTTATCCCCTCACACTATGAGCACTACACACGTATCATACAAAATACCCAGCTTCGGGAACTGTTGGAGCAGCAGAAGTAGATCAAGGCCATCTGCTACTCTCATTGTTTATTTCCTTACTCAACTTGCCTTTGATGCAGCCAGTGGAAGGCCCCAAGCTTCTTCTGAGCATGCGTCCAACTAACTACTTAATCAATACTTTTCTTGCTTTCTTCTATCAACAAGGTATTCTAGCCCATGTTCTACGTTTCCATGGAAGTACGGAAATCAGTCACTTCTCTAAGGGCTATGGTTCTACGGCAGGCAGATTCTAAAACCTAAGTTGTAGTTGTGATTAGCTCTGTTAAATGTGCCTTTTTCCAGGGTCTCTGGATGGCTAGGAGAGCCAGAAACCCATGCATGTGGTCAGTAATATCTACATTCATGTCCTGACACATGACAGCATCAGTGTGTATACTCACAGGCCAGCCAGTTCCAATCCAACAGCACACAGCAACAGTCCTCCTTAGAACTTCTATCATGATTTCAATAGCCAGAAAATTGTTTTAATTACTCATAGTGTGTTTGTTCAACACAGAATACATCCAAGGAACGTCTGAACTGCAGTTCAATTCATTAAAGGAAGCAAGTGTACTGCTACTTCAATACTGATAATAGTTTTTTTTGTCTTTAGTCAAAGCGAAATAGTCAAAATATTATTTTGCAAATCTGAGCCATGCTAACTCAAAATAGTTTCTCAATAAAAAAAAAATACTAGGAAATCACATGCCTGCTTAAGTGTAGCTCTATGTTAGATCAGTGTGTGTCGTGCTAAGGAGCAGAGATGGCCATGTACTTCAGCATGTCTGTATGCTTGGATATCTAAAACTGCATTAAAAATAAAGTATACTAGCAAAATTTCCATTTCCATAAAAAATGATTAAACATAGAAATTAAAATTTTATTTGCCTTTTGTTGAGTATACACTATAGTTTCAAATGACTAACGAAGAGCTGTACTCAGGAAAAGTCTCACTTTTATGTTCCTGTTTAGAGCTAGCCCCTGGGGATAGCTGGTATCATATTTGAAATGAGATGCTTAAATCTGCCTCACAGAGACCGGAAATACTGCATGGAAAATTCTACTAATAATTGACAGGAAGAAGGCAAGGCATAAGTAACACATGGGAAAGACCCAGATATCAAGGCAACTCAAGTCCCAGACCTTTCTATTCCTTCCTATCCTCCCTTCCTATTCCCAAGTTCCTTCTCCTCTCATAGTAGAAATGGGCTACGTCGCATAAATCATACATTGCAGGTTTTCTTACAATAAGACTAGGTCTGTCTTGATAAAGTATTTCATAAATAAGGACTCTTCACTAACATTTTGCTGGTGAATACTAGTGTATTTAAAAGTAAGTTTATTTAATTAAACAACGTGTTTGCAACTGGATTTAGCCAGTCCATCTCTCTCCTTCCCTCCTTTCTTCCCTCCCCCCTCTCTCTTTCTGAAATCCCTGGTGAGAAGAGTATCTATCCATGATACAGGTCCACCCCATTCACCATTAACCAATCACGTTATCAATCTGTGTTCTGCAGTTATTGCTTTAGTTTTTAGCAAAGTCAACCCACTGTGCTGCACATATTTTATTTTCCTTATACAGTATTCATCTAACGAAAACTCTTTAAACTATCTGAAGTATGCAAGAATGTCTCAAGTTTTAAAAATGCCTTGAAATTTAAGAGGTTATTTGCCCCATGTACTACTTGGACATTTGTTTTCTTTTTTAGCTAGCATTTTTTACTGGTTTTAGAAAGACAGGCTCTGAATATTATTGCACTAATGAGGCTTAGTTTTTTTTTCTCTCTTTTTAATTTTTGCCTTTATCTTTACTGTTTCCATTCCGGCCTACTATTTTGGCAATCAAACACCCTCATCTCAGGATGAACACTGAATTCCTTTTATTTGCTTTCGCTGTCTCATTCTTACACTCTCTAAATATATAAATATATAAATATATAAAGTATAAATTACTTTCTTTGTCCAGTACTTTAAGTATTCCCTGCATGTTCTGACGGATGGTCTTTTCACTGTATTTTCAGAGAAATTCTATAATGTTCTTCTTCCTCTTACACCCACGCACGACTGTTTTCTCCCAAAGGTGAAAGCGTATTTTTCAATCTTAATTTCTAGTTTTATTTACTGCATGTGACCAGTGCTGTGTGCGGTGCCTTAGTTGGCACCATCTATTTCTGTGACTGTTGCCCGAGGGCTCATTCTCTGCTAGGGGGCATGGAGGTGCGAGGCTGGATGCAGGTACAGACTAGCGGGCTGGCGTTTCTGCATTCTAAGTCACATTGTTGGTATATTTCCTTACTGTTATCCACTACATCTATCCTGTACCAAAAGTGGCATCTTAAATCCTTTATTGGTAACAGGCTATTTCTCTAATAGCATCCCTGAACCACCATCCATCAGGAGCTGTTGCTTTTAAATGTGGGTATTTGGGTTATTTGGTTTAGGAGGCCCCGTATGTTTCTCTATTGGTTATGAATTGTGGCTTTTAACATTTAACACTGTCCTTTGTCCTTCCAGCTTGAATTATTATCAAATTGACAGGAGAGCAACACCTACTTTCTTATTTCTTACCTTTCTGCACATTTTTCTGCCGTTCATTTTTAGACTGCTAAATGACTATCTTAAGCACCACATCCTCAGAGCCAAAAGTGATTTTTAAGTTCCTAGTAGATGAGCTGAGCACATTCAGCACCGTGGGAGTCACAGTTTACTTCTCCACAAATCTGTCACAGACTTTGTGTGTATTGTCTTGTATCTTTCTGATGTTTGTGTTTCTTCCTGCTTACTCCTTTGCTTGTTTTCCTTAAATTTTGTTGAATATTTAGGGAATATTATATTCTTTACTCATGGTTACCACTGTGTTTGGTCTCAAAATATGCTTGATCTCCTTTCTCCTTAACCATTTGTCAAGCCTTCCCAATAAGAATGGCAACTGTTGCTATCACACACTGGCACTGTCTTTCTGTTTATTCATTCATTTATTTATTTTTTTATGTACACTGATTGGTGTTTTGCCTGCATGTATGCTTCTGTGAGGGTGATCTTGGAGCCACAGACAGTTGTGAGCTGCCATGTGGGTGCCTGGAATTGAGCCCAGTGATCTTAACCGCTGAGCTGTCTCTGCAGTGCCTATGTACTGTCTTTGTAACCATCAAGGAGCTTGATTTGCTTGCTTCATTTCCTATTTTCAGTTATATAATTCCTACCTTGCCATGACATACATACATACACATACATCTATCTATCATCTATCTGTCTATCTATCTATCTATCTATCTATCCATCTATCTCTTCTATTACCTTTAAAAACAAAATCAGGCAGCAGCAAAAGAGGACATGTCATTCTATAAGAGACATGCGTGAGTTCTAGGACTGACGGGAAAGTAGCTGTGAGCAGGACAGAGCTCAGGGGCTGAGACTGAGCGAGCGCATGCGCAGACCTCACAAATAGGGCAAAGGACAATGTGGCCTTTAAACTTTCATTTTCAGTTGGGTATTTGTTTGGATACTTCTAATCAGTCATTTCAGATTACAGAGTTCCATTATGCTAATAGCCTGTGCTATTTTTCTGCGCCGACTGCTGGATCTCACTTTCAGAGGGGCCCAGCTATTAACTACAGAATGGTTAGACGAGTGCCTACAGGTCAGGCAGTCTTAGAGATGTGTGGCCTTGAGCAGCTATCTTCCGGTCCTCTAGGCTGCTTCTTCACAGGCCAGCAGTATAGAAAGAGGTCATAACCCACATATGAAAACCTAAGCTCTGGCCTGAAATAGACAGTCAATGTTAGCTTACACTCATATAAAAGGAAGTGATTAAAACTACTCTCCTTTGCTCTAATTAATATATAACTCTGCTAACACAAGGTAGACTGCCAATATCCCTAGTAATCTTTAATGATTTACTTCTTTGGAAATTCTATTTGTTGACATTTGTTAGTGTCCATATATGTCTAAGTATTTTTTAGTAAATCCATGTTAAACGAGACTTCAGTCTCTTAGTTTTGATATAATATGCATGTGTGAATCTAGATTTAATTTCATGCTTCTCTCTCAAATACACTTCCCCCCTTTTTATTTCCTGCTAAGGGAACCCCGTTGCAGAGCATTCCCAAGAGCTGTCTTTAAGGTTCTGTTTCAGCTCAGAGTTTGCGGTGCTGCTTGGTAACACCCCTGAATGAAGAGAACACAACTGTCATCAAACTCACATGCCCTACAACCAGCCCTGGAAAGAAGCTGAGTGTAACCTTTCTGGTTCATAAAGTACGATGATTGGGTGTTCATGCCATTGTGTGATATGTGCCACCTATAAACCTTGTTATGACGTGGGCACATTACCCGTCTGACATGAGATAAAAAGAAAGAAAAAAAAAAGTTGAGTGTCGTTAGTATGTTCTGCTCCTTGGTTTAGAGTGTTAAGCTTTTATGACCCCCCCCCCCGCACCACCCCCTCCCCCCCTCATCAAACCCTGTCTATCCTGCAAGGCTGGTCCTTCACATACAACACTGGATTTTTGCAGTTCATAGAAGGAACATAAATTTCTGGTTTCACTAAAACATGAAACGGTACAAGATTACTACTTCACATTTCTACTCTTAAACTCATTTCTAATAGCAGTATCTGATATCAGAGGCTACGTTACACTACCTAATGAGTTTTAAAACAGATGTGGATCAATGTCCTTAAAGTTGAACTGAGGAATAGTAAACACGCAACAAACGAAAACACATGTGCATGCCCCCACTCACACATATCACACATACCAAATTTTATATCTCTATAGCTCTATAGCTCTATTTCTATATCTGTATATATCAAGAGACTTCTCTACTACCTCTCTTAAAGTGAGATAAGTAAGAATATATGTATATATAGGAATAAAATGTTTGTTACCTTTCCTTATGAAAGCAAAACCACAAATGACAGAAGATCATATTAAGTACGTTTTAAAGATGAGATGATTTCCTTTCAATTGGTGTCATAGCTCAAAAGTATTAAAAACCATTCAGTGCACAACTGCAAAGCCTCTGACAGATGCTCACATGGAACGGGAAGAGTTTTTCTAAAGCTCGGCTGATATTTGTAGTAAAAGGGATTATTTGATATGATTATTAGAAAAAAACAGCTGGCTACTCTAGCTAAGGGTCTTCCACTATCCAAGCAAACTAAGGTACAAATAGGGTCCCAAAACCACTATAGAGAATATTGAATATAGCATCAGACTAGAGCTTTTAATGATGGAAATGTTTATAAGCACTTACATTAACAAGACAATATTCTAAATCCTTAGCATATATTTTCTTTTTCCTTTTTTTAGTGTGTATGTGTGTGTCTGTGTAAATCACCCATGATCACGTGCCCACCAAGGCCACAAGAGGGCATTAAATCCCCTAGAGTTGAGTTATATGTAGTCGAGCTACCTATTGTAGGTGTTGGGATAAGAAATCTCTGTAAGAACAGGAAGTGCTCTTAACTACTGAGCCATCTCTCTAGCCCTGTTTTCAATTCTTGTAAGTTTCTGACAAGTATCATCTCCATTCTAACAAATTAGAAAATAGAGTACATTCAAAGATGTTTCATAATGTGTTCAATGCCTAACAACTGGTATAAAAAGCCATGATTTCAAACCAAGTGCTGAAGCATTCAAGTGTGGGCTTATAACCATCAAACCGCCCCAAGATGGTTTGCCTTACCTGCTCTAGAACTATTTGCATTCTGGAAAAAAAATCCTATACCATTCACTCTCCTTAATCTATAGACTAGAAATGGTTTGCATGAGAACTAAAGTCACTTCTAGGTCTGACATATGAATCATTAGAGTTACTATATTTTGTCAAGCTTCGTTTTCTCGAACTTAAAATCAACTGTCTGTATGTCTGTCTGTGCATACATGTGGTGCCTACAGAGGCCAGAACAAAGTAGTGGATCCCCTGGAACTGGAATTTTAATGATTGTTAGCTGAGCCATGTAGGTGCTGGGAACTGAACCTGGGTTTCCTGGGAAAGCAGCCAGTGCTCATAACTGTGGAGCCTTTTCTCTAGTCCCTGAGTTTTCCTGAACTTTGAATGTTTATTTGCTGGACGTATTTTCTACTACCTCGTGATTAAATATCCTTGTATTTGGGATTCTTGTCATTAGTTTCTTACAAAAGTTCAGTTCATTGAGTATCAACCATACAGTCTCTCTCTGGAATGTTGTGTGGCCATAGCCGAGTCATTTCATATACTTTAAAATGTAGATTGTCCATTACTCCCATTCTTCTTAATAATCCCATTTTCTTTGTCATATGGTGTGTGTGTGTGTGTGTGTGTGTGTGTGTTCCTGCAGGCACACTGGTGCTTGTGTGCTTGTGGAGGCCAGAAGTTGACGTCAAGTGTCTTCCTCACTATTTTCCACCTTACACACTGAGGCGGGGACTCTCACTTGAACCCAGAGCCTGCTGCTGCTTGGGCTAGTCTTACCCCAGCTTGTTCCAGGGATCCTCTCCCTCTGCCTCCGGAGGCTGACGTCACAGGCTGACCTCTGCATCTAGACACACAATGACATTGGGTATGGGGAACCCAAACTCTAGTCCTCATCCTTGGGCACTAAAAAGTGCTCTGCCCAGCTAGCTATCCCCTTGGCCCTCTGCTGCTGTTCGCGACTGTTCTTTAAAAAACTGGTCATATGACCTGCTTGCCTGATAATGCTTGCCAGGACTCGAAAGCTTGTCTCTCAGCTCCTCTGGCGTTGACAGTACCTATAATAGACAGGCTAGAGCCTTCTTTCTACTCTCCAGCACTCTCCAGTACTGTTTTGGGTTCTGGAATCAGAGGTTGAGATCAGCTAGCTCTGTTACTTTTAGTTCTGTGATTTGAGATTTACTTAGATTTTTGTGTTCACATGATTTACCTTCAAATCGAAGGGAAGAATTTTCACTCCCCCAGGACAGGTAAATTGATCAGGAAGCCAATGAAGCTTACATAAGAGACCCTCACCTATATATGTTATCGTCAAGATATCATGCTGCTTTTCTCAAGGCACTCAAAATTGTAAAAGCTTGACACACCATAAAATCTGGATCCATTTCTTCCTATAACAATAACACAAATATGCAATCCCAATATAGTAAGTGCCCAGCTAGTTAACCAATGGTCCTTGGCCAAGGGACTTGGATGAAACAGACTACTGGTATCTACACAAATGAGATTAATTTCAAGGAGACATAAGCTAATGCTAGAACTTTATTATTATTATTATTATTATTTTACTATTAATTAATTAATTTATTTATTTGGTTTGTCAACTGCAAAGTAACAATGACTGAATAGAATGTAAGTTTTCTCTTTGTTGAAAGTTGACATTCACAACATACCTGGGTTCCTGGGTAGAAAGGACTAAGTGTTAAAAAGAACCAACTTTCAAATGAGGCAGACATGATGCAATGTTATTATATTTATCTAGGAAAACCTGATTTACATTTCTTCTTTTTTACTTTCTTGTTATCAATCCTTATGGGTATATTTAAGAATATTTTTAATTAAGTGATTTTAAAAGATAATTCGGTATGTACCCCATTTTGGACAGTTGTTTTCCATATTTATATTTACCCTTCCATTGTGAGATAATTATATAGAAAGTGTTTTAAAATGCAGTGTACAATAGCAGTATACTAACCACAGAGACCAGAAGGCACAGAAGCATCTGAGACCTTCCAAGGGAAGGTGCTTCATCCTGTAAAAATCACACGGTCTACTACAGAGAAAATGAAGACGGGCATCTTTATGCCCTAGAAAAAATTAAACTTGCATCTTAAAACATTTAAGTGCTGTTATTGACAAATTACTTAGTTATTTTTATATTTTTTCCAATTTCCACCATGCAAGCTTGTAAACAAGACAACCGACTGCACTCTGATGTGTTTTCCCTTACAAATGAGGCTGTGCTCAGAGAGCTGTCAGGAAGTTGATAAGCTCAATGACACCTCCCTTCTCCAACAGGAACAGATGGTTCGTTTCCCCTATCACTTGAAATTCCCTTCATACTTGACGGTTAAAAGGTGTCTCCGTTTCAAAACAAATACAGGTGATCATGTGTTTCTGTGGAAGGCACTACAGTGTACCATCGCCTGCCAATGTCAGGCTACGGAAGGCAAAAGTGGCTCTTGCTAAATAAGTCTGTGCATTGCTTTTCTATTCACTGTGACCAAACACCTAACATGCAACTCAGAGAGGAAGGACGAGGATTTCTTTTTGGCTCACTGTTTGAGGAGATACAGTCTGGGATGCTGGGAAAGGCACAGCCGTGGGAGCATGAGGCCTTGGTCCTACTGTGCCCACCCAGTCAGAAAGCAGCTGGTGCTGATACTGGTACTCCACAGGCTTTCTCCTTCCTCCCTCCTATTCAGTCCCAGGTTCCAGACCCTCGCGCAAGCTACCTGCATTCAGCACTAGCCTCCTCTCACTCAGTTAAACTTCTCTGAAGAAATCCTCACAGACAGGTCCAGAAATCTGTCTCCTAAGTGATTCTAAATGCAGGCCAGCTGACAATTAAGATTAACCATCACAAACTGACCCCTTGTCAATATAATATCCAAACACATCACTTTAAAACTGTAATAGTAAGTATATACATTTTTGAAGTTAGTCTCACTCTCAGGACTAGATTTTAAAAAATCAAGCCATTTATGCTGACAGTTAGAAGGTTGTGACTTATATATTCAACAGACATGCACATTCATTGGCTGCTCATCTGTACAAGAGGATTAGAGATGAGATTATGAGACACTGTGGTCCATGCTTTCAAAATTGTGTATGAGTCTAGAAACATGCATATGTGACAATATGCAAAATGTAAACCCTTACTGCTACACATTTTTCCCCAGATAAGTTACTTGCTTCCCTTCACAACCAAACTTCTCAGGACATTTGTCTTTTTCTTTAATTCTTACTAACTCTTAAGCTTGGTAAAATGTACTTTCAGTCTCTAGGACTCCAGCATATTTCCTCTTGTCAGATGGCAGCAACAGCTCCTTCTCAGTCCTCCTCTGACTCTCCTCTGGTGGGGCTTACTTAGGCCATGTTATGTCGCACACACTTGTACTGAAGGGAACATCTGAAGTAACCCACTTCTACCAACATGAAGAATTCTTACGTTCTTCCAAAGTAGGTTATCAGACTCACTCCTGAAGGCTCTTCCCTATATCTAGAAGGAAAGAATGTCATTATCTCTGAAGACCCAGAGAATCCGAACAACCAAGCCTCCTGTGGCTCACCTCCTACTCCCCTTGTCCAGTCCCCTCTACAGTGATTTATTTCATCACACTGAGCATAAAGTACACACAACTTGCTCTGTTTTCTTATGCCCTCATTTATTTATTTCCTTCCTTCCTTCCTTCCTTCCTTCCTTCCTTCCTTCCTTCCTTC
>NW_021604786.1:2960525-2992134 GCF_004785775.1 Grammomys surdaster | reverse complement strand
TTCCTTCCTTCCTTCCTTCCTTCCTTCCTTCCTTCCTTCCTTCCTTCCTTCCTTCCTTCCTTCTTTCTTTCTTTCTTTCTTTCTTTCTTTCTTTCTTTCTTTCTTTCTTTCTTTCTTTCTCTGTGTAGCCCTGGCTGTCCTGGATCTCACTCTGTAGACCAGGCTGGCCTCGAACTCAGAAATCCGCCTGCCTCTGCCTCCCAAGTACTGGGATTAAAGGCATGCGCCACCCCTGCCCGGCTTCTAGGCTTTTTTGTTGTTATTGTTTTTGTTTTTTAGAGACTTATTTTATGTATATGAGTACACTGTTGCTGCCTCAGACACACCAGAAGAGGGCACTGGATCTCATTACAGATGGTTGTGAGCCACCATGTGGGTGCTGGGAATTGAATTCAGGACCTCTGGAAGAGTCAGTGCTCTTAACCATTGAGCCATCTCTCCAGCCCCTATGCCCTCATTTCTAAAAGCCCTTTGTCATACTAAACATTTATTCAGCAAGTGTGTATACTTTTCTCTTGGTAGCCTCCTTGGTCACATGGGTCCCAAGGGATTGATTGTTTTAGAATTAGGTAAATGATACACGAGATGTTTTTCTCTGACACCTACTCCTTCTCATGCTTGAAAATTTTGTCACATCAAAGCTTAGTATGTCTCAGGGGTCTTCTGAAGACTTTTTCCTGATGAATGCTGCCTTTCAGAGTGAATAACAAACCTTCAGTCAAGATAGAAATGCAGCGTGATAGCCATGTACTACATTTAATATTGTGTTTCAAAGACACCTCAAATTTAAAAGAATCTGAAACATAGCATTTGCTTTTCTCCAAATGACTCCCCAACCCTGTATTCTGTCATATAGCAAATGGCTCTAATATCTACCAAGCTGCACCATCCATAAAATTTATACTTCAACAACTAATGCGGGTTAATAATCTTTTGCTATTTTTCTAGAATCTCATTTTTTCCCTACAAGAAGGCTGTGTTCTGTATCTTACAACACTTTACTTCCAGTGCTCTTTAAAAGAAAAAAAGATCTATTTCTTCTCATGCTTCAATTTGTTTTCTAATACAAAAAAAATCATCCACTGATTTATTTATTCACAGGTATATAGGATCTTACTGTGTACCTTGGGCTGGCCTGGAACTTGCCAGTGAGCCCACCACGGCCTTAACTTCAGGATCCTCTTACCTAAACCGTATGAGTCTTGAGATTACAAGTGTGTATAACCATACTTAGCTAGACTCAAAACTATCTTTTTTTTTTTAATTTTTGTATTTTTTTTGTATGTGTATTTGTGTGTCTGTGTGCACATGAATGCAGTTGCTCAGCAAGGCCAGAAGAGGGTGTTATATCCTCTGTAGCTGAATTTACATGTAGTTAAGACATGCCCAACATGGGTGTTGGGAACTGAACTCTGGTCCTCTGAAAGAGCTAGCAAGCACTCTTAACCTCTGAGCCACCACTCCAGCCCCTCCCCCCAACCCCAAACAATCTTTTGAGTAAGAGTTTTCTATAAATATTCCCAGTCTTTCAAAGATGACACTGGACTATTAAAGGAAATGCAAAAAAAATTGATTAAAAAATTAAGAAAGATGGTTAGAAATAAGGCTGAGGTAGGAGGCAGGGGCCAGATCCCATGGAGTTTCTTTTTTTAATACTAGAGAATGAGTAATTAGTATTATGTATTAGTGACTAGCTGGGATTCCATTTCATCGCCATTTTTCATTCCTGCCAAATTCTTCAGAAGCATTGTGAGAGAACACAATTTCAGGGAAAAATAACTGTTCCATCATTACTATATTTTATAAGTTTATGTTTCAGGTATATAATCTTAAAGTAGCATGAAAATAAGACACAAATGATCCGTGTAAACAGCATGGATATATACCAAGAAACACATGTATTATCACCACTAAAATATTACATGATATCGAATCTTAAGAGGTCTTTGCATGTCACAAAATTAAGACTGGAAAGTATTAAACCACAGGCAAAGAAGGCTGGAAAAAAGTCTTTAGACTGTGAAGGAGAGGTCTGAAGAAAGGCTCACCAGTTGATCCAGATGAAACTCTTAGCATGTGTGTGCGAAGCTGCGAAGGGCGAACCTTGAGGTGAAACACACATCTGCATCTCATACAAAGCACATGTTCTGATGTTAGGAGTGACTGCGCTGTATCTGATGATTTATTTATCATTATTCCAAGTTCAAGTCCTATTGCTGTAAATTGTATCATTAGAATTTCATGAGCAAAGCTTTTAGCAAAGCAAGTGGTTTAAATATTAGTTTCCAAAATCAATAGTTTCTGCTCAATTGAACTTCCTTTTTTTTTTATATTTTGGTAATCACTAAAAATAACTTTGAGAGGTCTATTAAAGTTTAAGTCCCAGAAAAGACAAGTTGCACCAGAAGACAATGGATAACAACAGATCCAAATGCCTGATCATGACATACAAAATGTCATGCAAAAAGATGCTTGTTAAATAAAGTGAAAGATTTATTTTAAAGTAATCTGTAAGAACAAAATCTAAGTGTAAAAAGATACTAGCACTAAACAAATACCCCACTGAACACTCAAATTGAGTTTGAGGTCAAAAGGATATGTTAGAAATATATATCGAACGGAGCTAGAGAGATGGCTCAGAGGTTACGAGCACTGGCTATTCTTCCAGAGGTCCTGAGTTCGATCCCCAGCAACTACATGGTAGTTTACAGCTGTCTGTAAATTCAGTTCTGGGGGGGGGGGTCTGATGCCCTCACACAGACATACATGCAAGCAAAACACCAATGGACATTTAAAAATAAAGAAATACATGTTCAAATAGGAACTTCCAAAATAGCTTTGGCAAGTACATTAGTTTCCCTTTAGCTTCCAGTACCATTATTTTCCTGCCAATCTAAGGGTGAACATTTCACCTGTTTCATGAATTAATATTTGCTTCAGCAGACTATACTGCTAAGAGAGAAAAAAAAATCTAGTGTCTTCCACAGTAAACATGAAAAGCTTACCATTTAAAACTCCAGAAAGCTCTGCGTTACAGGGCTTACTTGGGTCATTGTTTCCAGGTTAACTGTGTCATAGCAATACCTTTTCTAAAAAGAACTATACCAAAAGTTTTTAGACGACAAGCAAACCAACCAACTCGGCACCAGCTTCCTATCCTGTCACTTCCATGCTGAATTATCGACACTGACTAAAAGACAGCAAGGGAAGCTCTGTAAGGAGACCGAGGCCAATCAAGCAGCTTGGGAAAGACCACCAACTTTTTCTTGTCCTCAAACTCGTCCTATGAGAATCAGATGGGTATTTCTAATAGCTTTTCTTCCAGATGGTTTTTCTTTCTTTCTAGATACACCACAGACATGTCAAATCCAGGTTGTTCAGATGACTTTGATCACACATGACTAAGTTTATTCTTTCAGCTTCCCTTCACTTAACCATTCCAAACTTATTTATTTGCAACAAAAGATATCCAACCCCCAATCTAGCACAGTAAGCCATCATCAACTTTTATTTCATATACCATCCTGTCAGTATAATCACAAAGCTCACAGATGTTTCCCTCAAATGTTGCTAACTATACCACTCGTCTTTTGAGGGGATACAAATCCCTCTGGCTCTGGTACTTCCTTGGGACAATGGACCATGGGTTAATATAGTTTCCCAGCCTAAGAAACCATTTGGTCATGCTTCTCAGAGCACTGCTTCTTCAGGTGTAGACCCTGGATTACTAAGAGTACTCACAGGCTGGCCTGGAACTTGCTATGCCCAAACTCAGAGATCCATCAGTCTGTGCTTCCTGAGTGCAGGGACTAGAGACCTGTAGCATCACAGGGGACTTGACTCTACTGCTGATCGCTAAATACATTGACAACTTACTCTTTAAAATTGGGATGTAGGTGTGAGTTCACTGGCCATTGGATGCCAGAATAGTTCCTAAAATCCAAGTATGCACAGACTCTTCTAAAAATTTGGGTGTAGTTTGTCCCCTAAGGGTTCATGGGTTGGGAGTGCAGCGATACTCAGTGAAATTGGGACCAATTCGATTGCGAGGTGGGTAAATTCACTTGCTACCAAGGCTGATGACCCGAGTTCCATCTTCTGGATCCATATGACAAAAGGGAGGAACCAATTCTTCTCATAAGTTGTCCTCTGACCTTCATACAAGCACCATTAGATATGCCCACACTCGCAAAATTAAAGATATAAACAAACAAAATGTAAAAGGTATCATGGGACCTCTTAAGAGGTGGGACCTAAATGAGAGGTCATTTAGGTCACCAGGGTCACTGCCCCAGGAAAGATTAAAGGACTTCTGGGTCCTGGTTTGTTCTTATAGAGGGTTGTTATAAAGACTTCCCTGGTTTCTTCCTAGCGTCCTGTCTTGCCATGTGACACGCCCCTACCCCAGTTTCCTGTCAGCATGCCATATGCCATGAGGTAATAAAGCCAGGGGAACACTTAGCAGATCCAGCATCGTGCTATTTAAGGTTTCAGTCATGGAATCTGTGACGTAAATAAACCTGTTTTCTTTACAAATCCCTCTGGCTCTGGTACTTCCTCCAGGCAGTGGACCATGGGTTCCTACAGTTCCCTAGCCTAAGAAACCATTTGGTCATGCTTCTCAGAGCGCTGCTTCTCCAGGTGTAGACCCTGGATTACTAAGAGTAGCTTATCTGAAAACTTGTTAGAAAAACAAATTCTTGGGCTCCGCCCCAGATGTAATCAATCACAAACTCGGGAATGAGGCCTAAGAGCTGTGTTCAGACAGGCTCTCCAGGGGATACGTTTGGAGAACTGGACCCACTGACAAGAGATTTAAACTTTTTTAGCTCAGGGATGATTAAAGGATTACCAACCCTCATTTAGCTTTGTCATTATTTTAAGCTATTTTAAAAACCGGGACACAAATAGCAAATATTAAATTGGGCTGCAGTGCCTGATTTGGAGTAAATATCAAAAAAGAAAACTTTGCCTGTTACACACCATCTGAAAAACTGGGGTTCTGTTCCCAGTTTATATTCAAGTATGTACAAATACATGCTCCCGAGAATCTCTAGAAGACTTCGGGTATTTGCACGCAGCGTTTAGCTCTTTTTAGTCTAGGTTCATGTGTCTCTATTTGGTCTTTCCTCTCAGCCGAAAAATTCAACAAGCTAAGAGAGCAGAATGAGTTTGTGTCCTCTGTTGCTTTAACTGAAATCCCAAACATTTGATTTTACCAATGAAGACTTGGGAGCTAGATGCTGGGGAGAAAGCCTGCTAGCTCTGAGAGGCAGAGAAAGCATGCTCCTCAGCCAGTGTCCCAAAAGGAAGCTCTTCTTCTGCATGCTTCTCAAACTGAACTCCTGTCTGTGCCATCTACTTCCTGTATGTCTGTCTCTCTATCCATCCTCCGGACTTCCTATTACTCTCTACATTGAACAAAACATGTTTTTTTTTTTCCCATGTTCACTCCCTGTCAACTGGTTGCTTGCCCCGCCTCTTGACCTATGGGATGACTTGACTTTATCCTGTTTACAGTAAACAGAAAGCTCTTGGATTAAAGGTGTGTACTAGGATTGGGCTACACTAAACTAGGAACAGTTTTGATTTTTCTGTTATTGTTTTTTTTTTTCTCAGTAAATAACACAGTCTCGGGGTTTATAGTGTGTTCAAATATCCTTCAACAGTCTTCTACAGTCACACTAGTAATGAAGCCGGGAGTATAGTTATCTTTTTAAATTACCTACTTAAAGCATGGGTAATTATAAAAATTAAAATGCATTCTAGATAAAAAAAAAAAAAACCAACTCAAGAACCATTTACCAAGTTTACATGGATATATTGAGATCAATTTAGTTTAAAATGTCAAAATTGTTTGTTACTTAGTATAGCTAATTTTTCAGCTATCATTGACCACACTGACAGCTAGCTTTAAAATAAGACAGATCTGCTAAAAGCTTTCAGAAATTGTTACTAAAACGAAATAAAAATAGTCATTTTTTTTTGGGGGGGGTGGTCAGGATTTACATTGTAGTGATGAAAATTGACAAGTTTTCCTTGGATTTTATATGAAAATATTTTGCAAAACAATTACATGATCTATGACAGTTCCAGAACTTTGCATCAAAATAATGGCTGAAGTTATTATAAATCAGATAATTAAAATGTGTTAAAATGAAGTCATCATATCATATAAGAAGAGATACCCATGGATATTTTTTTTCAAAAATATTAAATTTGCATTTCTAGCATTGCAAACTATATGCTAAATAAATAAGCTCTTATTTAAAAAGTTAAACAGAGCATTGACTCATGTCTTCAAGTGCAGAGAATACAGAAGGTATTCAGTAGAGACCTGACAAACTCAAATGCTGAGTTTGGCTAACATCTTTACGGATTTAGCAGAATGAGAACAGGGATTTTATGGCAGGGTTCCACGTGTGGTTTTGAAACATTTAAAAATGGTAAAGCCACACACAACGGAGAAAGAATAAATGTCAAAGTCAATTTCTAATGCCCCATCAATGAGATACTAAGAAATGTTGAGACAACTATATTAAGGGAGAAGATGAAGTTAAAAACATCGGGAGGGGCAGCTCTTGTAAATCTGCTGTCAGATTTCATAAAGAAGTAGTTGTCATGGGTAGTGATTAGACATTAAGGCACTTCAAAAACATTGGATAATCACATATAAACTTTTCTTTTATATTGTAGATGATTTTCCCACAAGCCAACTAAAATACTATAGACAGAAAATATCAAAAACCATAAGTTCAGCACTGTGAAACAAAATATAAATATTTCAGAGGAAATGAAAATTTTATCTACTAAAATTTTTTGATAAATATCTTTCAAATATAAATAACTTGGAAAACAAATTTATCTAAATCTGTTAGAAAGCTTAAAAAAAAAGCTCAATCTGAAAAATACGACCACACTATTCCCATGTTTTTATTTTTTCAGTAATAAACTGCATATTAAAGCTGAGATTCAACATTCCAGCAACACAAATTGGTCTGAAATTTTAAGAAAAGCATAAAAGAATGAGTATTTAAAATATGATCAGTAAGTATGTGGTTTTCATAAAATAGTATTATATCAACGATGAAAGGCAAACTGACACATTGTCACCACCCTCCAGATGAAACACTCCACCCTTTATAATTCAAGCCTGGGAGACTTTTACTGTTTCTCAGTGAGTCTAGATTAGCAGACCTGGAGAATTCACGGAGAAAGGACAGAAAGCTAAGAAATCACTTTGCCATTCCTTTTTGTCTGAATCAGAATTTTAGACCTATAATGCAGTGAAAAGAAAAAAGGTTCTCTACCAATTAGAAAGTTTGAGAGGAGGAGGTATCTACTAACAAGATAAACTTATACTTGGAACCTAACCATTAGGTTATGGCATGATTACAAGATTATATATATATATATATATATATATATATATATATATATATATATATGTGTGTGTGTGTGTGTGTGTGTGCGTATGTATGTATATATGTATATATGTATATATATCATATATGCACATGTAATATATGATACATTTACAGTATACATATACAATGTACAATATATATATTATGCATATATGTGTATATTACACATTATAAGTTACTTGTTAGCCAGCTCTGTGAAGCTTTTAGAGTACCCTCCTATCCCAGGCACACTTCCTTCCCCCAGCAACACCACATCCAAGGTACCCTGAGAGCATGAGCATGCGTAAACACCCCCATTCGTCATCCTGCTTTCATCTTTATCAGAAATGCTTGTCTTCTACTTCTCCCCCTGTGATATTTTACTTTTATTTTTTTTTTTTTTTTTTTTTTTTTTTTTTTGTTTTTAAAGACAGGGTTTCTCTGTTTAGCCCTGGCTGTCCTGGAACTCACTCTGTAGACCAGGCTGGCCTCGAACTCAGAAATCCGCCTGCCTCTGCCTCCCAAGTGCTGGGATTAAAGGCGTGCGCCACCACTGCCCGGCGATATTTTACTTTTAACATCCAGAAAAATGTTGCTTCACAAACTGACAACGGAGTTATTTAATACTCTTTCTCCACATTCTTTGACTAACTTTGAATGCAGGATCCACAGAAATATGTATTCTGGGAGCCTTTCTTCTACGTCTGCCTATTCTGAATATAGACCCTTAAGGTTGGAACACATATGCAAATAAATAGCAAAATATAGCATGTAGAAGAACAATAGGAAATAGAGTAGGACTCTTTTAGGTTTTATCTTTATTTTATGTGTAAGGGTGTTTTGTATAAGTGCATGTCTATGCACCACATGTATGCAGTGCCTGAAGAGGCAGGAGAAGGTTTTGGATTCCCTGAAACTGGAGTTATAAAGGGTTGTGAGGACCATATAAGAGTTGAGAGACAAGCCTGGGTCCTCGGGAAGGCAGTACTTGTGATACTGAGCTATCTCTCCTGCCCCAAAGCAGGACTCTTATTAAGATCAGTGCCTGTAAATTAATTCCCAGAAAACAAAATGGCACTGCCCTCTAGTATTACTTAGACCGTTGCTCCGCCCACTAAGGATGGTCTGTCAACTGTTCATCTCTGACCACTCATTTAGAAACTTAAAAGAATATTAGTTGATTTTTGTGTGGTGACACCTTTATCATTTTTTTTCATTTTCATTTTTAGTAACTTGCATTTATCAGGCAATGGCAAGTAGGAAATTTGTTCTCAAAACGTCTTTTACTACACATGGTGAGATAGATTAGAGACAATAAAATGATAAGATGTTGATTCTTTTTGAGACTGGATCTCATGCAGCCCAGGCTGACCTGGAACTCCTGACCTTCTTGCCCCTACTTCTCAAGTTCTACATTGACTCGACAATGACTACGCCTCACCATGCCTGGCTCAACTCCTTTTTAATAGTACGGTTTAGAATAAAGAATATGATATGCATAAAAATCGTAAGCAATATTTATTAGTATAAATCAACATGCCTTCAGAGTTGATACGCACCTCTGGCACTTGGAAACATATTAGTTCTAGAGTTGTAAGGTCACTTGTATATGTCTGCTCACAGAAACAGTCCTTCTTAAACTCAGATGTGAGGACCTACAGGGTCATCCGTCTTGGAGTAACCCTACACAGGACTAACCTACTGCATTATTTAACTTCCTATGGCTTTCTGTATAATGTACACAATCTCAAAACTTTGGTAATATGTGAAAGTAAATCAGTCTACAGTTTTCTTTAACACTTCAACATCTTTATCCTGTCAAGAGGGGTTAACTCACGGCCACAGTCATAGTTGGTGTTAGTGTATACTTTAGTTAATAGTCGCAAAGTAACTATTTTAAAGGGCGGGTGGGTTTGTAGATTATGTAGTCTCAGTCACAGCCGGTTACCTCTTCTCTAAGAACACTGGTGCCATAGATTATATGTAATTAATAGAAAAATCAATTTATAAATATAATTTTATATAAAACGGGCATGTCTGTGTTCCAGTATGGTTTTACATATATCAACAGGTGGCAGGCTTGGGGATCTGACTCAAGGACCATGATAACTAACTTCTGGTTTACTGGTTTACATCATAGACATAAAATACTGCCATTAGGAACTGGTCACCTAACAAATGTGCAAGATCATCTTGGTTCTTGTTGGCCTTAGTCAGTAGCTTTTAAAGTTTTAAAGACTGAGAAACTCATCAACTTCTGACTCCTGGAAGACAAGGTTTCATTAAAACCAAAGTATACAGTAAAATTATCTGCCTCATCTTTAATGGCATATGACTAGTGAATGAAGCTATAAGCCTTCTGTGCTATTATAGGTAGTAAAACCCTCCATGGTATAGAAAACAAAACAAAAAGATGTATTCTTAGAAGTTGCCACAACCTCTGGAGCCAATAGTATATACAGGAAATCCCTGGAGCAGCTTAGTAAATAGACCACAACCACAGTTCAAATGTTCATAAAATGGCAAACTAGCTATAAATGCAGTTGAGATGCTCTCTGTTCCACCATAGCTGTGATGTGACTTTGAACTACTAGACTCCTGTTAGCAGTTTTTAACCAACCTGGATTGCAGACTTAGTTCATCTTTGGGATTCAACTTAGGCCTTCCCCAGACTGTGCTCACTCTTTTCGTCAGGGAGTGAAATATAACAAAGCTCCTTGAAGACCACTTTAAAACTGATGGCAAATCCAAACCTCTTTCTTCCACATAAGTTCTGGTCTCCCTAGTGACCTGGGTATCTTCCATGACTCATTGTTATCTCTGTTCTAGAACTCCTCTTCAGAGAACACAACTGAAGAACGCATAATGTGTTTCCAAGTGGTTTCCTAAGGTTGGATTTAAAATGCCTTAGCTCAAATGCCTTTTTGTCTTTATAGTAATCCACCTAAAATGCCGCCCAAGATTCCAACACTATCTTTATGTAGATGAGCAAAAGGACCTCTATTTCACAGTCTTTAAAGCAGCAGAGTTTGTTTTATCAACTAATAATTCTAAAACAGCTATCACTAACTATAGGTATTCTGCATTCCTGCTGGAAACTTTCCAAACATTATTTTTCTTCTCTTTATATATGTATAAAACACATCCTTTTTAGTAAGACAATTCAATTAAAAAGTCTGAACTATCTTGAGTAGTATAGCTAAAGAAAAAGATGACCCTAGAAAGAATATGCATTCCCTCTGAAACAGTGGCAAAGCAGTGCCCAGTACGAATACAGCCATATAGCTAGGACGTAGAGGAACTCTCCTTGAAAAGCATATAGAATGGAGGCCTAACATCTGAAGTTTTAAAAAAGAGAATACTATTAAGAAGTCTTCAAACATTTGTTTTGTCTCATTTTACCTTGTCAATAATTCTGGTTTCCAACTTTCTAGAGCTACAGTTCTAGTTATTCCCGATCATATTCCACACTGTCTGGAATTCTGTCCTGAGATCTGTACTGGTGCCTCCTTCTGCTCTGCCAACACTCTGCATTCTGACACTAGGGGGGCAGAGCATGCTAAAAGCTCTCTGTACACGTAAACCCAGATGCTCCTGCTCTTCTATATATTTCTGCTCCCAGTCTTTGCAAATGCCGACTTTTCCCCTTAAATGTATATGTACAAACATATTCTACTCCGTGAGACATTAGAGTAATTATAGTCTGACAGTCATAATATATTTTAAATAGTTAAAATATTAGGTATATATTTTAACATAGTAAGAAGAGATTAAGAGATTCTTAGGAAGAAATTTAAGATTCATTGAAAATAAACCCAAGGAAGAGATCTATATCCAACAAGGCAAAACTTAAATTTTGAAACTTTTCCTGAGGGCAGAGAAGGGAATGTAGAAACTAGAGTATTGTGCTTGCAGCGAGTGACTCAGCTGCTGTGATTGCTGAAGCTGATTTACAAGTGAGCAGGGAGAAGACTCACTTGCCTTAGAGGAAAAGCAAGGTGGTCAAAGCGAGTAGGAAATACTAGTGAAGACAAAACCAAGTGGCCCAAGTGTGTCTACAGAATGCTTTGCCCAGGAGGAGGCTCTGAGAGGCCTGCCTGGGCACCAGTCTAGTGCCAGTTACTGCTTGGGCCACACACATTCTGCCACTGGAGGGAGTCTGTTCGCAATGCCTTTGATGTGACTTTCCCTCTAAAACTTCTTGGTCTTCTATGGAAATGAAACAAGAGCTCCTTCCAAGAGGAAGAATTGGTTTAACACAGCGGATGGTTTTCTTGCGCGTGTGTGCTTAGCTTTTATTCATTCCTTTGGGTTCTTAGCTCCCTAATGAAAACAAACGTACATTGCCTCTCGCAGTGGTATCTGAGGCAAAGAAATGAATACAGAGACATATGACACGAAGCAGGGCAGCTGTTAGGACAGAGCATGAAGAAGAATATTGTCAAGCCAGGGCAGAGGGGAGCTGAGGCAGACACTGGTGTAAAGAGTGTGCTCAGGTCATAAGGCACAGGGAAAGCGGCAGCAGATGTGAACTGGAAGCTGAACACGGCTTCTAGAACTAGGAGTGACAACAGTGTGACTGTTGGGATACTACCCAACAAGGGGGTCTCGATAATGCCACTGAGATTTTTTTTCAATTTGCCCTTAAAATTCAGAATTTATGGTTGCCAATAATTTCTCATGACATGCTTTCCTAAACAGCACACAATTGTATTGTTAACAGGGATGCAGATACTGGCCAGAGATGGGGGTGAGGGGGAGGGAAGGAGGGAGGGAGAAAGAGAAGAGAGAGAGAAGGAGAGAGGGAGAAAGGGAGAGAGAGAAAGAGGGAGGGAGGGAGGGAGGGAGGGAGAGAGAGGGGGGAGAGAAAGAGAGAGAGAGAGAGAGAGAGAGAGAGAGAGAGAGAGATTGATTGATTTTAAAAAGTACTGGGTTCAGCTCAAGAGAGTATGTGGAAGATAACATTCCACTCCCAATAATTTTTCTCTATTTTGCAACAAGAATTGTGATCTATGCTGCATAATCATTTTGCATTTTAAAATCCTATCTGACATTACTATGCCTGTTTTGCATGAGAGTGCCTCTGGCTAAAACAGGTTAAGTAACTTGCCCATGGTTACAGGGCTAACAAGGGCCAACAATCTAACCTGGCCATGTGATCTGAAATGGTATTCCTGCTATTCCATGCCGCATGTCAGTGGGACTGAGTCAGGATCACTTCACATTCTTGTGATGAAGGCATTAAAGGGATACATTCCGGGTGCTCTTCCCAGGCGTTTGCTTGCTTTATTATAGGCTACCTAAGGCAGACTGAGCCATTTGGGTTATTATGCTCCCAAAGTTAAACTGTGTTCCGTTCATATGTCAAAAGCGTAAAAGGAGGTTTCAGCTCCTGTAATTTAAGTAAACAAGGTTCCTTAAAGGAATCTATGTTTTGAATATATACAAAAGAGAAAAACCTTCCCTTCCCGTTCTCCACCTAACAAATGATGGTTACAAAGAAACTGTAGTTTACTGAAGTTACATTCATTTGCTACGTAGCATCATAAATCTCATACCTAGAGGGGATGACACCATATCTAGACAGTCACAAGATGACCTACTCAGAAGGATAATGACTGTTAAAGAAAGAAAGCTGTGTGTGTATGTATGATTTTTTTTTATAAAAAAATCAGTCTTTTCTACTTCTCGATAACAACAATATAGGTAGCTTAGAGAAACAATTAGAGGTTGATCTATCATCTCTATTGATTGGTCTATCTATCTATCCATCCATCTATCTATCTATCTATCCATCCATTCATCCATCCATCCATCTATCCATCTATGGCAATGTGCATATAAACCACTTTTAGAAAGGAACAGAAGCTTGTGTGTGTGTGTGTGTGCGTGTGTGTAATAAAAACATGATGAGAATCAGAATTGAAATGGAACCTCGTATAGGAAGGAGGTGGTGAGGTGGTGAGCTTTTGTTTTTTTTTTCTTTCTTATCACAGGTCAGCAAGTGCCTCATGCTATTATGGGAAGAAACAAACTAAAAATAGATTTCCATATTACTGATATTTTCAGATGAAAGACCGGATTTTTTCCTCCCATTAAAAAAAAACATTATGAAGTTACACAGTGCATTTAATGTAAGTACACCAGAGCGCTCTAGAGCTAGGAGAAGACGTACTTGCCTGGTTAGAACAGGGATTAACAGATGTTCCCATAGCTACTGTGCATATTTCAACAGTTTCCTAACAGAGTCCTATCTACAATCCTCATTTCGAACTACAGTGACTAGCACATGGGCAGGAACCGTGAACCAGTCACACAGCAGACATGCCTAGGAAAGACAACTCACAAGGATATCCACATGCGCAATTACAGGAATCCTCTCGGTTTATTAAAAAAAAAAATCAAACGCATGACTATTTGAACTCAGATATATTCTCCCAAGATTATGAAATATTTAGAAAAAAAGGTTAAAAAATGAAAGGTAATGCTGTGAGATGATGCTAGTAACATAAACTACAGTTTAGAGGCAAACTCAGCTACAGATTTACCAGGAACCATAGCTTGTGACTCATGAAACATACAGAGCATGACACAATTCAAAACCTCTGCAAGCAGAAAGGAAGGGACATTAGCGATCACCCTGTACTTTGCCCTAATCTACTTTATTTAATTTCCAAGGAATTTGTTTCATAGGTCAAATACCAAATTAACAAGAGTAAAATGGAAGGATAAAAAGGAAACCTCAAACAAAATTCCAAACTCCCATATTCATAAAATAAAACTATAGCTCTGTAGACCTACAACACAAAAGAGCTATGTTCAGCTCCGTCTGCTGCCGTAATCTTGCCCTTTTGCTCTGTATATCAATTGAAGTGAAACAGTGAGACCTGAGGTGGAGGAGAGTGAGTGAAGTACAGGGAGCAGACACCATGCATCTGGAAATATCTCAATATAAAACTCTGCTAAGGAAAGTCTTAATACAGATTGAATGCAGCGTACGACAAACCATTCTATAAAAACCTGTGTTGTTCCCGCTAAATGACTGTCACAAAGCCAACTTACTGATTAGAAATTGCCATGTATTGGAACAGGGTCACAAGGGGGAGGGAGGAACATAAGCATGTGACAGCCTTTCAGTGGAATGTCTCCATTTTTTTCCACATTTTTAAAGACATGGCTCTTTGTAACTCCTTGGTTTAAACTACTTTACCAAATGAAACCTGACTAGTCTAGAAGACTATAAATGATAATTGCTATAGCTATTGCTTGCTCCCAACAATTAAATTAAATGTTACATAATTTGCTCCTTTTGCAGGATTCATAATGCCAACCAAAACAGCTAAAAATGAATCAAAAGAGCCACTACTCAGAAGAACAGACTGTAGTAAAAGCAGAACTAACTCCCACAGCCCACATTAGTACCCTGAACTTCACTAAACAAACATTTCCCTAACATCCATCATAAACACGGAGAATGCAATTTTAAAAACTGAAATTATTAAGGTCTGAGGGACAGCACTAGGTTATCTAGTTCCACTTACTATTTGAAGGAGTATTTGATAAGTCGCTAAATCAAATAGAAATCAAATCTACTGTTGTTAGAATCTTGGTTTTCTTTGAAAGCAATCTGAGAAAATAAAAATAGCTGCAATTTACAAAGGTAATCTACTGACAAAGGAAATAAGCAGCCTTTTCAAGAGTGCTTATGTATTCAGGCTACACCTCTTTTATAAGTTAAGGTTTGTTGTGTTCAAAGAGTTTGAATTTTCATTTTGAGGTAATTAATAATAAATTCATGCTAACAATTAAAAATTATTAAGCAGGACTTTAGTGCTCAGTCGACTTAAATAAATGCCTAAGCCAGTTATTACCATTTCAATGCCTTAAAAAAAACCCAAGATCTTTGTTTCCTATATGTTATGCTGCTAAATTCTATGACCTTACCGTGCACCAATTAATAATCTCCCATAACTTTTCTTTAAAATGCTTTATAGCCATTACTCCCATACAGTTAAACATCTTCACTGATAATCAAGTGTTTCCATGTCAACCGGTTTTCCCGTGTTATATGCAGAATTTAACAATTATTTGACCAATCAGCAATCGGACGACTTCTTTACAAATGAAGTTTTATTCCAAATCACTGAAACAACACTGATCCTCCAACTAGCCCAACACACCGTTCAGTGCCCAACACGGATCCTCTAACTAGCCTAACACACAGCGCCGTGCCCACACTGCAGAGTACTAGTTAGCACTTTAACACTCGGACCTGTGATCAGTCATTCCCTTTTTCCCCGTAGACTGCCAACTTTAACAATAGAGTACCGACACATCAACACACAATGGTGTGGGCTGCACACACACCGAATCGCGGCAGATGTAGAGGAAGGACCAATTCCTGTTCGGGGGATTTTTGACAGTCTCACAATCCCTGCCCAGAGCCCAGTGTCTGTCCTTGGTGCTGAAACGCAGCTTTTCTGTCCCCGACTAAAATACTACGAGGCTCACCCCAGTGAGACACTTCTGGGGTTCAGAGGTTTTGCAAGGGAATGGATAAATTTCTGGTCAAGCCTATCTAGCCTTCGCGGTGGCGGGTAAGTCCCCAGCCGGGAGACCCAGGACCTGCCTGCTGCAGAATAGGCAGCACCGGGCCGCGGACCCGAGAGGCGCCCTCTCCACCGCGGAGCCTTCTCCCGCGGATCCGAACGGCTCCTTCTTGCCAGTGGAGCCCTCTCCGGCGGACCCATCGGATCCCTCTCTCCCCCGGTAGCCTTCTCCCGCGAACCTGAGCGGCGCCCTCTCCTAAAGCCCCGAGAGGCGCCCTCTTCCCCAGCAGCCTTCTCCCGCGGACCCGAGAGGCGCCCTCTCCCTCCAGTCGCCTTCTCCCGCGGACCCGAGAGGCGCCCTCTCCCACGGACCGGACACCCCCGCCCGCGTCCTTTTGTCTCCCGCCGTTGCCTCCGTGCCTCACCATCACGGTCGCACAGCTGGATGGCCTCCAGGCTGAGGTTCTTGATCTCCTCACACGGGCTGCTGGGGCTGCTGAGGGCATGGTCCAGGCGCGGCACCTCCATCTTCGCGACCCCGCGTCGAAGCCAGGCGCCAGCGGCCGGCGGGGCGAAGGGCGGGAAAGGCCTGAGACGGCCGGGGACGAGGGCAGCAGCCTCCGATCCGGTGTCGCGGCCGAGGCGGCGGCGGCGGCAGCGGCGGCGGCGGCGACGGCGGCGGCAGAAGCTCCTCCGAGTGCGCGGCTCGCAGACTGAACGCCGGCCGGTGCGAGCGCGAGAGGAGCGCGCTCTCGGCTGGAGGGAGGGCCGCGCACGCTCACGGGGGCGGGGCCGGCGGTGGACGCGCCTACCTGCCTGCACACGGGCCCCGCCCCTTTTCTACCAAGAGCGGGCCCCGCCCCTTGTCGCGCGCGCGCGTGCGTGTACGCGCACGGAGGACAGTGTGTCCGTGGACGCGCCTCCCTGCCTGCACAGGGCCCCGCCCCTTTCCTACCGCGCGCGGACCCCGCCCCCTGCCGGCGGCGCGCGCGCACGGACGCGGACGCGCTCTGCGCTCTCCTCACGAGGGCTCTGCGCCCCGCCAGTGGCGCGCGCGCGCTCGGACACGCGGGCGCGACGCCTCCGTCGCCACCCTCGCCCTGCGGCGCGCACCCACAAGCCACCTGCGGCCGCAGAGACCCTACCCCCGGCTCCGGTTACGCGCACGCGCGCCCCCACTGCCTCCCTACGCACCCCGACCCCGCCTGGCGCGCGCACGCGCCCTCGGCTCTCCCCGGCGTCGCAGCCCGCGCGCCTTCTCAACGCTAGAAGCGATGGAGGACGGAGCGCGCGAGAAGCGCGGGCTGTGGCAAGCTGCTCAGCGCGGCGCGCTCGCCCGGCGATGGCGGCTAGGCTCTTTTTCACAAGCCAAGCAGAGCCAAGAATGCCACCCCGGGCTGCGGCGAGGCGAGCGCGCCGGTTGCTTGTTTGACCACATATTGGGAAACTGAGGCCCGAGCCGCCTAGGGTTCCGTTTCCCGGCTCTGCGAGCCCAGGCGACGTTTTCCTCACGAGGCCCCGCAGTGAGGAATGAGCGGCCACCTGAGGACTGCACCGGGTAGGGAGCGCCAACTCAGGTCCGGGCTGCGGGACAGGTGAGGCAGCAGGAAGCTGGCGGCTGGCTGTGGAGGAGGCAGCTTCCGGGTGACAGCCACTTGTCAGCTTGCCTTCTCATCCACTCAGCTAACAAACAAGTCTTCAGTGCTCTCCCTGGGTCGGGGTATTGTTCTGACTGAAAAAATGCAGGCTGAAGCACATCACCTGTTCTTTGTTACCCTAGAAAATGAAAGGGGGGACCTGTGGCCTTCAGGTGATGCCATATTTGCACGCCCCATGGCTTTCAGGAGCCCCTAAGATTTTTCAGTGCACTCTGATGGTGCAAAGGTTTGAAAAATAAAGTCCCTAGAGATGACAGCCGTTGGCCTCTGTTCTTATTTGCTGATTTGGAATGTTATTTTGTTTTTCTTGAGATCACGGGATCAAAAGAGGCCCCTCTCCCCCTTGTATTATTTATGGTTATTGGTAATAATTTATGTTCCTTGTTTACTGGTTTTCCAATTTCAAACACTGATATTCACCAATAAAAACAATTTACATATAGATTGCTATATGCTACCTTCGCTAGTCACATCTGTTTAGCCATAAACAACCTAACTGATTGAAGTCTCATAAAATGGAAGGACCCACTTTAGATAAAATACGCCAGTGAGAAAATTTGGCACAATTGAAGGCTGATAAAAATCCGTGTAAGATAATTTTGTATCATTAAGTAAAATGTCCTCGTTATGAACTTCAGGATTAATGAGATGGATCTTTGTTTTGAGCTGGAAAAAAACCCATTCCAGTAATAAGGTAGGAGATACCCTAAGGAGAGAGTAAATTACTGTTTGTCAAGAGAAATGACAAGACAGTAGTTATTGGTGAATTTCTCATGTTCAAAAGCCTAGATCAGTAGAACTGGATATTGACGGCCAAAGCACAGCGGGTTCATCTTTCAGAGAATTCTCAGATTTATAAATCACAAGAGGAACAACTGCAAACTACAAAAGTAGCTTACCCACAATTGAAAAATATAATATGCAGACATTAGAACTTTAATTCACACAAATATTACAAGTGTATGAGGACAATCTACCAGGTGCTGAGAATATATATCCCAGTTGGGGACCACATTCAGTCAATTGTGAGCAAGACATCACAGGCAAAGAGAATATATTAATTATTTTCCATTGCTATTACCAAATTCCCTAACATAGCTAAGAAGAGGAAAGGTTTGTTTGGGTTCAGTTTTGGTATAGTCAGCCTATCATAATGGGGAAGCCATGTTCACTAATGGCAGATGAGAAAGCATATATACAGTGGCAGGAAGCAGCCAAGGATAATACACCTCTGAAGACCAGACCTAGGGACCCATTTCTTCATCCAGGTCTCCATTTTCCAGGCCTCCATTTCCAAGTTCTCTACAGTCTTCCCAACAGCATCAACTAGACAGAGAACCTGGGGCAGAGATTTCAGATTCAAACCATAAGAGGGAAGGCAGGAGTTTCTGCTCCTGCTACAAGTTCCTCAGTACTCAAAATGTAGCTAGGTTGATATCCAATAGAATAGCCATGAACCATCATATTAAGAGCAAGGTGCCTTTAACAAACACCATGACATTTACTTTCCGGGTCGGAAATATCCAAACTACCAGAGACACACTACTCTTCAGTCAGAAAAAGCCACCAGGCTGCACTGAAAACAAACAAAAACAAACACACAGGCATAAATCGTGGTCACCATCTTAAAGCAAACTACTAGAAACAACTTGGAGAAAGGAATGTCATTATAGACACAAGAGGAAGGAGAAGTTTCCATTCGATTCCAATAACCTTTGGCACGATTCTCAAGTTCATGGAACCTCTTTCTTTTAAAAATTATTTTATTATTCATTTATATCCCAATATCGGCCCCCCCCTCTTCAAAGTCCCCCCTTGCAGCTCATCTCCTCATTCCTCCTCCCCTTCTCCTGTAAGAAGGGATCCCCCCTGGGTATCACCCCCTTCCTCCCTGCACATCAGTAACTGCAGGACTAGGTGCATCCAGTCTCACTGAGGCTAGACATGGCAGTCCAGTTAGGGGAACAGGATCCCCAAGCAGGCAACAGATTCAGGGACATCTTCTGCTCTAATTGTTGAGGAACTCAAATGAAGACACATCAGAATTGTATATGTATATATATATATATATATGTATATATGTATATATGTATATATGTATATGTATATGTATATGTATATGTATATGTATATGTATATATTTGAGTTCCTCAACAATATATACACATACACATATATATGGGAGGGTGTTGGGTAGGTGGAGTGGGAGTATAGGGCTAGGTCCAGTCCATGCTCACTCTTTGGTGGTTCAGTCTCTGGGAGTCCCCAAGGGTCCAGGTTAGTTGACTCTGTTGGTCTTGCTGTAGAGTCCCTGTCCTTTTTGAGTCCCCTCAATTCTTCCTCCGACTCTTCCGCAAGACTCCCCAAGCTCCATCTAATGTTGGGCTATGGGTCTCTACATCTGTTCCAGTCAGCTGTTGGATGGACTCTTTCAGAGGACAGTTATGCTAGGCTTCTGTCTACAAGCATACAACAGAGTGTCATAATTAGTGTCAGGGATTGGTTCTTGCTCTTGGGATGGGTCTCAATTTGGGCCAGGCATTGGTTGACCATTTCCTCTGTCTCTGCTTCGTCTTTGTCCCTGCACAGTTTATAGGCAGGACACATTTCGGATAGAAAGTTTTATGGGCAGGTTGCTGTCCTTATCCCTCCACTGGGAGTCCTGCCTAACTACAGGAAGTAGCCACTTCAGGATCCATCTCCCCCACGGCTAGAAGTTTTAGCTAGAGTCACCCCCATAGACACCCTGGGGCCTCCTCTGTTTCAGGTCTCTGGCATGTTCTAGAGATACCACCCACTGCTAATTTCCAATTTCCATTCTCTCTCCCCTGCTCTTCTTACACCTGACACCTCCCCCCTATCCTGATCCCCTCCCTGTCCCCTCTCACTCTGTTCCCTACTTCCATCCACCTCTGATTTCTATTTTATTTCCAATTCTGAGAAAGATTCAGCCATCCTCCCTTGGGCTTTTCTTGTTATTTGGGTTCTTTGGGTCTGTGGATTTGTAGTGTGGTGGTTATCCTGTACTTCATGGTTAATATCCACTTATAAGTGAGTACATGTCCTGTGGGGCCTGGGTTAACTCACTCAGGATGATATTTTCTAGTTCCATCCATTTGCCTGCAAAATTCATGATATCCTTGTGTTTAATAGCTTTTGTAGTATTCCGGTGTGTAAATGAACCACATTTTCTTTATCCCTTCTTCAGTTGAGGGGCATCTAGGTTGCTTCCAGTTTCTGGAAAAGCTACCATGAACATAGTTGAGCGAGTGTCCTTATGGGATGGCTTAGTATACTTTGAGTATATTCCCAGGAGTGGTATACCTGGGTCTTGAAGTAGAACTATCGCCAGTTTTCTGCGAAACTGCCAAATTGATTTCCAGAGTGGTTATACAAGTTTTCATTCCCACTAGCAATAAAGTGTTCCCCTTGTTCCACATCCCCACCAGCATGTACTGTCCCTTGAGGTTTTGATCTTAGCCTTCTGATGGGTGTGAAGTGGAATCTCAGAGTTGTTTTGATTTGCATTTCCCTGATAACTGAGTACATAGACATTTCTTTTAAAGTTTCTCAGCCATTAGAGATTCCTCTGTTGAGATTTCTGTTTGGCTCTGTATCTCATTTTTTAATTGTGTTATTTGGGTTGTTGGTGTCTAACTTCTTGAGTTTTTATATTTTTTGGATATTAGCCCTCTGTCAGATGTAGAGTTGACAAAGTTCTTTTCCCAATCTGTAGGCTGTTGTTTTGTCCTTTGCCTTACAGAAGCTTTTCAGTTTCATGAGGTCCCATTTATTAATTGTTGATCTTAGTGCCTGAGCCATTGGTGTTCTGTTCAGGAAGTTGTCTCCTGTTCAAGGCTATTCCCCACTTTCCCTTCTATTAGATTTAGTGTATGTGGTTTTACATTGAAGTCTTTGCTCCACTTGGACTTGAGTTTCATGCAGGGTGATAAATATGGATTTATTTTCAAGTTAGACCATTTGTTGAAGATGCTTTCCTTTTCCATTGTATGATTTTGGCTTCTTTGTCAAAAATCAAGTGTCCATAGATGTGTGGGCTTATTTCTGGGTCTTTAATTCTGTTCCACTGATCAATCTGACTGTTTCTATACCAATACCATGCACTTTTTATTCCCGGTTGCTCTGTAGTACAGATTGAAGTCGGGGAAGTCTTTTATTGTACAAAATTGTTTTAGCTATCCTGGGTTTTTGTTTTTCCCTATGAAAGTGAGAATTGTTCATTCAAGGTCTGTAAAGAATTGTGTTGGGATTTTGATGGGAATTGCATTGAATCTGTAGACTGCTGTTGGTAGGATGGCCATTTTTACTATGTTAATTCTTCCCAACCGTGAGCATGGGAGATCTTTCTACCTTTTGATATCTTCCTCAATTTCTTTCTTCAGAGACTCAAAGTTGTCATACAGATATTTCACTTGCTTGGTTAGAGTTACACCAATATATTTTACCTTATTTGCGGCTATTGTGAAGGGTGTTTTTTCCCTATCTTCTTTCTTAGCCCATTTATCATTTATATAAAAGAGATCTACTGATTTCTTTGAGCCATTTTGCTGAAGGTATTTATCAGCTGTAGTTCTCTGGTAGAATTTTGAGGTCAGTTATATTTACTGTCATATGATCTGTGAATAGCAATACTTGGACTTCTTCCTTTCCAATTTGTATCCCTTGGTTTCCTTTAGTTGCCTTTTGCTCTAGCTAGAACTTCAAGTACTATATTGAAGGCATAGGGAGAGAGTAGACAGCCTTGTCTTGTCCATGATTTTAGTGGAATTGCTTTAAGTTTTTCTGCATTTAGTTTAATGTTGACTATTGGCTTGTTGTGTTTACATGTGTACTTTGTATCCATGATCTCTCCAAGAGTTTTAACATGAAGGCGTGTTGACTTTTGTCAAAGGCTTTTTCAGCATCTCATGAGATCATTATGTGAGTTTTTTTCTTTCAGTTTCTTTATATGGTAGACTATGTTGATGGGATTTTGTATTGAACCAACCCTTGCATCCCTGGGATGAAGCTTTATTGATCATGGTGGTTGATTTCTTTGATATGTTCCTAGATTTGGTTTGCAAGTATTTTATTGAGTATTTTTACATAAATGCTCATAAGGGGAATTAGTCAGAAATTCTCTTTCTTTATTGAATATTTATGTGGTTTAGGTATCAGGGTAACTATGGCCTCATAGAATGAATTTGGAAATATTCCCTCTGTGGGATATTTTGTGGAATCGTTTGAGGAGTATTGGTATTAGCTCTTCTTTAGAAGTCTGGTAGAATTCTGCTCTAAAACCATCTGGCCCTTTTCCCTTTGGGGGGGGGGGGCCCCGAGACTTTTAATGACTGCTTCTATTTCCTTAGGGGTTATAGGACTACTTAGTTTATCTGATCTTGATTTAACTTTGGTAAGTGGTATCTATCTAGAAAAATCATCCATTTCATTTAGATTTTCCAATTCTGTGGAGTAGACTTTTGAAATAAGACCTAATGATTCTTTGAATTTCCTCAGTGTCTGTTGTTATGTCTCCCTTTTCAGTTATAATTTTGTTAATTTGGGTGCTGTCTCTCTGCCTTTTATATAATTTGGTTAAGAGTTTGTCTATCTTGTTGATTTTCTCGAAGAACCATCTCTTGGTTTCATTGAGTCTTAGTATTGTTCTCTGGGTTTCTAATTGATTAATTTCAGCCCTGATTTGGATTATTGCCTACCATCTACCCCTCTTGAATGTGTTTACTTCTTTATTTTCTAGAGTTTCTGAAGTGGAAACTTGTAGTTTCTTTGGAAAGTTAGTTATGTCAAATGATGTTTTGCTGAGCCACACAGGTGAAAGGATGTCTTGATATAGCAGGCACATGAAAGGACTCTTGATGAAGGAGTATAAATGTGACCCCACAGAGAGTACCACTGTGCATTGGTTTGGTTTGCTCTGCCTCACTGTCCTTTGCTAACTACATGCATGATGTATTGGCTCACCTTACATAGCATTGTTGAGCTCAACTTGTGATAACTCTGGCATTGAGAGAAACTCTCCCAAGAACTGCTCGTGATGTTCCTGTGGCAGCTTGCTGCATCCACAGCCTTGCCTCAGGCCCCTTGCTGAGCCTAGCAGTTTCTTCAGGATTGAACTACAGCTGTTGGTTCCTGTGTGGTATCCATCTGCCTAGAGGACTGGTCTACAGCTGCTGAGTCATATTTGGTGTTTGCTATGGAGCTGAACTTCTGCCAAAGACTGAGCTAGCTCCCAAAGAACTATTGTTGAACAGGTCCGCTTCCCCCATATCCTAAAAACTTTTCTCTTTCACTACCTCTGTGGGGTGGTGGGCTAGAGGAGTGGCTAAACCCTTATTAAAAGTAGGTTGCAAAAAATTTATGCCTACCGCTTTCAGGTGTGCTTTTTAAATTGCTGATATGAGAACTTTCTAATTTCTTTCTTTTTTTTTTTTTAAGGATTTGCTTATTTTATTTATGTGTATACTGTATCTCTCTTCAGACACACCAGAAGAGGGCATCAGATTCCATTACAGATGGTTGTGAGCCACCATGTGGTTGCTGGGAATTGAACTCAGGACCTCTGGAAGAACAGTCAGTGCTCTTAGCCACTGAGCCATCTCTCCAGCCCCGAGAACTTTCTAATTTCTTTATAGAGGCACTTCGTGCTATGAACTTTTGTCTTATAACTGCTTTCATTGTGTTCCATAAGTTTGGGTATGTTGTGCCTTCATTTTCACTGAATTCTAGAAAGTCTTTCCTTCCTTCCTTCCTTCCTTCCTTCCTTCCTTCCTTCCTTCCTTCCTTCCTTCCTTCCTCCCTCCCTCCCCTCCCTCCCTCCCTCCCTCCCTCCCTCCCTCCCTCCTTCCTTCCTTCCTTCCTTCCTTCCTTCCTTTCTCCTCCCTCCCTCCCTTCTTCCCTCCCTCCCTCCCTCCCCCACCCCTCTCTCTTTTTACTTAATTCCCATGAGTAGTAGGCTTTCTGTTGTTGTCAAAGTCCAGCCTTAATTCATGGTGGTTTGATAGGATACAAGGTGTTATTTCATGTTTTTTTCTATCTGTTGAGGTGTGCTTTGTGACTGAGTATATGTTCAATTTTGGAGAAGGTTCCATGAGGTGCTGAAAAGAAGGTACAAGCTTTTGTGTTTGGGCGGATGTTCTATAGATATCTGTTAGGTCCATTTGATTCATAACCTCTATTAATTTCATGATTTCTCTGTTTAGTTTCTATCTCATTGACCTGTCAATTGGTGAGAGTCGGGTGTTGAAATCTCCCACTATAAATTCGATGTATGATGTAAGCTTTAGTAATGTTTCTTTTACGAAATGCAGGCGCCTTTGCATTTAGGGCAGAGATGTTCAGAATTGAGATGTCATTGTGGTGGATTTTTCCTTTGATGAGTATGAAGTGTCTTTCTGTATCTCTTTTGATTACTTTTGGTTAAAAGTACATTTTATTAGATATTAGAATGGCTACTCCAGCTTGATTACTTTTGGTTAAAAGTACATTTTATTAGATATTAGAATGGCTACTCCAGCTTGTTTCTTAGTTCCATTTCCTTAGAAAACTCTTTTCCAGCCCTTTACTCTGAGGTGATGTCTATGTATGTTGCTGAGGTGTGTTTTTTGTATGCAGCAGGATGATGGATCCTGTTTATGCATCCACTCTGTTATTCTGTGTCTTTTTTATTTGGGAATTGAGACCATTGATGTTGAGAGGTATTAATGACCAATGAGTGTTAGTTACTGTTATTTTGATGTTGGTGGCAGATCTGTGTGTTTATGTTTGTGTGTGTGTGTGTGTGTGTGTGTGTGTGATTCTCTTCTTTTGTATTTTCTGATTGGAATTATCTATTTCTTGTGTTTTCTTGGGTGTAGTTACCCTCTTTGTGTTAGAGTTTTCATTTTAGTATCCTCTGTTAGGGCTGGGTTAAATAAAAAATATTGTTTAATTTTGGTTTTGTCAAAGAATCTTGCTTTATCTGTCTATGGTAATTGCAAATTTTGCTGGATATAGAAGTCTGGGTTGGCATCTATGATCTCTTAGAGACTGTAAGACATCTGTCCAGGCCCTTCTGGATTTTAAAGTCTCTGTTGAGAAGTCTTGTGTAGACTAATAGGTCTGTCTTTATATGTTAGCTGGCCTTTATCCTTTGTGGCTTTTAATATTCTTTCTTTGTTTTGTACATTTAGTTATTTTATTATTATGTGATAGGAGGATTTTCTTTTCTGGTTCACTGTATTTGGTGTTCTGTAAGCTTCTTGTATGTTTATAGGCATTTCTTTCTTTAGGTTAGGGAAAATTTTCATCTATGATTTTGTTGAAGTTATTTTCTGGGTTTTTGAGTTGGGAGTCTTCTTCTATTTCTATTATTCTTAGGTTTGGTCTTTTCACAGTGTCCCAAATTTCCTGACTGTTAGAAACTTTTTAGCTTTAGCGTTTTCTTTGACCAATGTATTAGTTTCTTCTACAGTATCTTCTAGCCTGAGATTCTCTCTTCCATCTCTTGTATTCTGTTAGTGATGATTATGTCTGTAGTTCCTTTTCTCTTCCCTAGGTTTTCATCTCCAAGAATCCCTCAGTTTGGGTTTTCATTATAGCTTTTATTTCCAGTTTCAGGTCTTGAGTGGTTTTATTCATTTCCTTCACCTGTTTGATTATATTTTCTTTTATTCCTTTAAGGGATTTATTAATTTTCTCTTTAAAGTCCTCTATCATATTCATGATATGAGATTTAAAGTTATTGTTGTCTCAGGCATTGCAGGTAGAGCTGGGTGTCCCTGATGGTAGCAAACTTCCAGGGGTACAAGTATAATTGGTAGAGCCTGATGGCTTCAGATTGCTAGTTGTTCTTGGTTGGGGAAGGCCTCCAGGAATGCAGGTTGAGCTGGTGGTCCCTGATGGTTACAAGCTTCTGTTTGTCCTGGGCAGCAGCAGACCTCCAAGGACACTTGTGGAGTTGTGGCCTTGGAAATGGCGTGCAGAGGGGCAGGGTGGAACTCACTGCTGTTGGGTTTGCCCAGAGGAGCTTTCAGGCAGGGGATTTGGGGTAGAGGTCTCACGTGGTGGTCGCTGATGGCTACAGGTGTCTGGGGTTGTGGTAAGAGGTGTGGAACCAGAAGATGGAGTACAAAGGGGTCAGGGAAGACCTCAAGGCTGCTGGGCTTGATGGGTACCCAGCAGGCAGGAGTTTGGGGCTTGGGGAACTCATCTGATTGGTCCTGGCAGTCAGCAGCAGGCCTCCAGGGATGCAGGCAGAACTGTGGTTAGGAATATGGAGTGCAGAGGGGGCAGAAGGTCTTTCTTGTGTTTACAGATGTCATTTAAAATAGGACCTATCACTTATCTGCTTAGCTGTCTGTTGTCACGGTGAAAACCCATACCTTTGGAGCTACTCTGTGTGATTACATTCACTTCTTCTAACACCTTTCTTGTTTTCTTTTTACTTATAGTTCCCTTATAAAGACAACCACGTTATGATTTATGTTAGTGTACATCAAGAATTGAATCAAATTTGAGAAACCACTCAATTGTATACTAACCAGCACCTTACCTAACATTAGAGCCCTTGACAAAAAGCTATCTTCTTGTACAGATAAAGTCTTCATGTACTCATCTAAACTGCATTTATTTTGAACATAAACATGCCTCCAACAAGGAACTTAATTTTTTCTTTTTTTTTAAAAAAAAGATTAATTAATTTATTTATTTACATGAGTGCTTTGTATGTACATCTGCATGCTAGAAGGGGACACTGATATTCTTGAGACTACAGTTATAGACAGTTGTAAGTACCATGTATATGCTGGGAATTAAACTCAGGATCTCTGAAAGAGCAGCTAGTATGCTTAACCACTGAGCCAAATCTCCAGCCCCACTTTCTCCTCCTTTAATATTTGTTGTGTGACAAAACTTTTTCAGGCGAGATGCAACACACACTCAAGTCTACTTACTCAAAGAGTTCTTAACAGACAAAAGTATGGATTCCAGCAAAGTCCAGCTTGGTGAACCAGTGAATTTCATTGGGGTTACTTATAGAAGTATGAGTGAGGGTTACTTACAGGAGTATGGGTGTGGGGTTACTCATAGGAGCAGAAATGACTCAAAGACAGTTGCATCACCAAGGCTCACTCCAGTATGAGTGCCAGATCACAAAAGATGGGAACCTGGACCACATGGCCCAGCCTGTAGGCAATAAGCTAAAGAGTGTCCTTTCCAAGCAACTGGTCCAAACCTCTTCTAGGCAGCTTGGCTGGTTTCTACATCTTCCATGAAGCTGGTCTGGTATGAGACGTCTTTGCAGCTTTTTATTCTCTGAGAGTCTTTGTGGTCTTTTGGTCTGAGGGGGGCTCAGCATTTATTGCTTACTCTGGCAGGGAGGGCCTAGTAAATCTTGTAAGTTTCAGGAACTTCCTGAAGTTGCTTAAATATTTACCTTCTGGTTTAAGGAGATTTCTGTAGAATGGGATGTTTCAATGTCAGAGGAAAGTGTTATGTAACAGAATTACATAGTAATAATTTTTCTCTTGTTGTGTATATTCAAACCTGTAACTTAACAGTCCCCCTTCCTTTGAAACTTTCTTCATTTGAGCTTAGCGGAAAGGCAGAACTAATTCTTTCAAATGTTGCCAGTACTCATTGTTTCAAGTTCCTCTATCACTGTTGACACCTTTGGAAGTTGAAAAATTGGTAAACCCATATATAAACTCATTAAGTTTAAAATTTAGTAAAATATAAAGGAAAACACAGTAGTCTATGATGATCTATCTTTGCTCAATGTCAGACATTTTTTGGTGCAACACAGGATTAACTTTTCTGTCAGGTATCGTTAGCTGCCCAGACAATCTGACCTTACAAGTACAGAACTTATACTTCTTTCCCAACGTTTTTTTATTTCCCTTGTGGTGTATGTTTTAGGCACATTCTATTAGAGTCCTCCGAGTACTATACTCTGTACAACACACTGAATCATTAAATCTAATAGCCGAACTTTGTGCTTATTCACATTCCTTTGATTGCCTAAGATTTTTATCAAGTCCAAAGGAAAGCAGGCAACAGAATCCTTGGGTCGGATTCTAAACCTGTCTTTTCTGATCGACTCCAGGCATGTCCTAGTTCTCCATGCCTTGGTAAAAAACAAAAAGAAAACCATAGAAACAATCACAAAACACATAGTTAATGAAGGCAGTGGTTTTTATGTTTCTTCTCGTAACATTGCTATAACCTTTCCTAAGCCTTTATTATGAACAGTAGGAAAAAAAGGAAATTCAGGAATTGATAGGAAGTTGAAAGCAACTGAAATATTTTAAATTAATTTTCTGTGACTCAAATCGTGTCTGGACTTATGAAGATCAAATGAGAACTGCATATAACATGTATGAACTATAAATACAATTAGACTATTATTATTTGTGGACACTTAGAATCTCATTTTTAAAAATGTAATAGTTTGCATAGTACAAAATTCTTGAACTAGTTCAGTAATCATTTTAAAGCACTGAGAACATCTGCATTTTAAATTAAATGTATGATTATAACGCTGAGGCTTTTAAGATAAGATGATAGTTCAGCATATCCAAATTATAAATTAATGCACTATATTGACATAATAAATAAACATCACAGGATTATCAATAGATACAAGAAAAATAGATTTGTCAATATTCAACATCATCACATGTTAAAAAAGACCTCCAAAATTTTAGTTATACAATGAATATTCCTTGACAAAATACAGGCCAGATATCACAAATTAAGGTGTAATGTCAAATCAGTGAAAAGCTTTTTAGGTCTAAATGAAAACTAAGAAGAACTGTTCATTTATGCCTTTTCTACTCAACAATACAATGGTACTGAAGGTCTTTGCCCAAATAACTAGTGGAAGCAAATAGATAGTCAAATGGGAAAGGAAGAAGCTAAGTTGTTTATCTACAGGTAACTAAATGAATGAAATATATGAATGAAAACACTCCCAAAATCCCACAAAAAATCAGAATAAATTCAGTAAAGTCGCAAGATAAAAAGTTAACATATAAAAGTAAGTTGTGTTTGTATATACCACCAAAGAATTATCTAAAATAAAAAACAAGTCCTCAATCTCATTGTCAGTGGCATCCAAAGAATAAAACTGGGTCTGGAAAGGCGACTGAGCCAGTAAGAGCTCATTCTGCTCTTGCACAGGATCAGGGTTCAGACTTCAACATTATGTGCTTGGCAGCTCAGAACCAACTCCAGGAACCCAACATCTTTTTCTGGCCCATACAGGTACTTAAAACTCATGCATGTACCCTCATACCTATACATGTACACATAATTAAATATAAAGTGACTCATAAAAAAATTAAAATGCTTAAGGGATAAAAATTAACCAATGATGTGTAAGATCCCTAAAATAAAACCTGCCAAACATTTAATAAATAACTTTTTAAAATGTCAAATAAATGGAAGTTATCCATTTACTTCTACATCTGAAAAAGTAATATAAAAATGTCCACAGTAACCAATATAGTGTTCAGATTCGATGTAATTTCTAACAACTCTCTAGTGGCATTTTTCACAGAAACACAAAAAATCCCCTTTAATATCATGAAGCTATAAAATGTTTCAAAGGGCTAAAGCGAGCTTGAGGAAAAAGTACAAAATGGGAGGTGCCACACATTCTGGTTTTTAAGCTATATTTAAAAGCTTTTGTGCTCAAAAATTGGATTATTAGCACAGTAACAGAAATGCTGACCAATGTCTTCTAACCAAATAGAAGACTAAGAAACTCACATGTGTCCAGTCAGTTTTCTATAGAATTATATACACTAGAATATACACTAGAGAAAGAAAGGGACCAGAAAAACTGGATTTCCCTTATATAAAAATAATGAAATTGAACCTTCTCCTATACACAAGAATTAACTCAAAATGGATTAAAGACTTAAATGTAAGGCCTGAAGCCATAAAACAATATGAAAACATGGAGTAAGCATTTAACATGGATCTAAAAAATGGATTTTTGCATTCAACACCAAATACACAGGTATCAAAACCAAAAATAGACAACGGAGAGTATATCAAATAGGAAGGTATCTGTATAGCAAAATAACACAGAGAAGCATCCTAAGTAATGAAAGAAAAAGTAGAACGTATGATTATAAGCATTATGCTAAACATATAAGAATCTCAGTAGCAAAATACAAGTAACCCAATTGAAAAAAATGGACAAAGGATCTAAATAGACATTTTTTTTCCAAAGAAGAAATACAAAATGCCTACATTTGGATATAAGAATAGTTAAGATGGTCAACGGCAATAATCATAGAAGTAAAATTCCACAATAATAACTAATGTAGTCATCAAAAAGTCAAAGGAGAGCAAGTGTTGGAAAGAATATGGAACAAAGGAAAACTTAAGGGAATGTAAGTTGGTACCAGCACTATGAGAAAGCCAGTATGGAGCTGTCTCAAGGTCATAGTAGAAGAGGTACCATATGACCCAACAATTCCACCACTGGACAGTTACCTAAAAGTAAGAGTACCTTGTAGATAGATCTGGACTCCTATGTTTACTTACAACATCATTCAAGGCTGAGGTATTGGGAGAGCTTGAACCTTCATTGACTGAATATGTAATAGAATATTATTTAACCTTTACAAATGAGATCCTATCCTTTGTATCAATGTGGTTGGGTATTGAGGACACTACGCTAAATAGACACAGTGTGTGATGTAATTTTTATGTGAAATCTAAAACAAAGCAAAACAAAAATACTAAAGTTAGGAATAGAGTGGTAGTGCTTATTTGTGAATGGCAGAGGGAAGGAGTGTCTATCGGTCAAAGAGTTCAAATCTCAGCTGTGAGATGGCTGAGTATTGAAGACCTATGCACAGATTGGTGGTTATAGGTAACAGAAATATGTCCTGAAGTTGGAATTTGCTCTAACAGTAGATCAAATATGCTCCTACAAAACACACACACACACACACACACACACACACACACACACACACACACA
>NW_021604786.1:2862473-2960515 GCF_004785775.1 Grammomys surdaster | reverse complement strand
ACACACACACACACACACACACACACACACACACACACACACACACACAGAGACACTGAAGTGACATGATAATTAGCTTGATTGTGCTAATCATTTATACAAATGTATATATACACCTACATCAAAACAACGTTCTAAATATATGAACTTTTATTTGTCAATCATAGCTCAATAGAGGTAGAAAGCTTTTTAATTTAGAAATGGAAACAATTATCCTGAGGGCTGGGAATAAAGGTTGAAGGGTTAGCTCTTGTTGTACCGTGTCCAGCTTACTTTATTTAGCATAGGGTCCTCAATACCCATCCATGTTGGTACAAAGGATAGGATCTCCAATGGGTCTTGGTAAAACTCGCTCCTGCCCCTCCCTTCATCGGTGCTCCCACCTGTTGTTTGTCATTATCTTGTGTTTCCCAACTCCAGATTCTCCAGTCTTTCCCTTCCCTGATTCTACTAATGCCTCTGCCCGCCATCAAGTCTCCTTAATTAGAAAAATACCTTTACTTGAAGAAATCACTGTTCAGTTTGTTAGTTTGTTCCAGTATTACAAGAAACGCATCACAAACTGGGAAGTGCTGTAAAAATTATTCACCACCTCTGTTTACTACTGACTCTGATAAAATGGATCGCCAGTCTATAGCCTTCTGATTCTTAGTCTTCAAAAGTCATTTCAATTTGGTAAGGTTTTCAAACCACTAAAATTTCAAGGCCTCCTTTCATCTGCAGACTCTTTGATATTTCAGTATTTTTCTAAATCTCTATAGTGCTGGCCTCTCCTAGATCTCTCTCTGCCTGGGAACTTAATGCTTCACAACTCTGGCCTCTACCCTATCCTCTCGAAGGCAGAGCAACCTTTGGCATCATGTTCCTTCCTGTTTAAAGCTATTTCTTTGGAGAATTCAAGTAGACTCATGAATTTTAATCTCTTCCCGATGCTTAAACTCCCACCTTTATTATCAAATTACCATTCCTGGTCCCTAAGTCTAAACAAGCCTGTTTCCAGTTGTCTAATGAAATGTTTAGCATTCTTGTCATTGTTTCTAATTTATCAATTTCTCCTCTAATTGGTTCACGTTTCTGAGTTTCTCCATGACGGTCGTTGCCATCATCCTTTTATGACCTCTGTCTAATCCAAACCACTAAGACCACTGCATGAGAACAATTAATCAGTACTTGCTCCATAAACTACAATGCTGCCGTTTTCTAGGATTAATGTGAAAATATCATTAGACAGACATAAAACTTCAAAGTAGCACTGTAAGGTTAATTTGTTTCATTGGATGGACAGAAAGGAGGGAGACTAGAGAGCCTGGGAGGTGATTACAGTGTAGGCAAAAATTTGAGGTATTATAGATCATGAATTATTATAATCAGGGTTGGAAAAAGGAATAATAGATATGATAGTGGTGTTACAGTATTACATCTCCAAAATTGTCAAAAAATATTAAAAGTGTCAGTATTTTCTATGATAAAGTTTATTTTATAATACTTAACATTTATATACTATATATAATAATGCCATAAGGAACAACAACTGTATATTTTCCCAATATTTAAACCAAGTAGCTATTTTCCAATGATATTTTGTGGAGAGCTGTTGGTGCTGCTTCAAAGGATGTTGGGGAGAATATTTTCATCGGGCTAGGACAAGAAAGTAGGTTCAGGCAAGAATTTGACATTGGGCTAGGACGAGGCTCAAGATGAATATAGCTGAGGAATGTATTCTTTGTATCTTGATTGTGTTATTAAGTCCCTGAATACAGTAATCATGGGAGCTTTGTTTATGGCTTGTTTGTTCCTTGACTACTTTGACTTTGACCTAGAACTGACTCTATTCTTTGCACAGACCTAGAATGGTATAAAAGCAGACTGGAAAAAATCCACTTCAGCACTTGCTGGGGTCAAGTTATAATGTTATCTAATTGTCTTTTCTTTCATCTAATTGTCTTTTCTTTCTTTAATCCTCCCTCCCTCCCTTGAGATCCTGTTGACTGACTGAACTGGCTTGGTCAATATATTAGTAGATTATTAAAAGCTAAAGCAAAATACCTAGATGTTGCTATTCTAAGCTTACAACAAAATAAAGTTAAACAAAAATGGCCCCGAGATAAGGCTGCCTTAAACCATCCTCTGATGTCATTAGTCAAAATTTAAAGAAATTTGTGTTGCTAGAAGGAAGTTTTGATACGAATGGAGTGGGGAAAAGAAAGGTCTTCTTTATGGGTGAAAGTACTCAGTATTTTTCTCTTCTCCTCAGTGGTCCTGCCCTTTCTATTCATCATCTGCTGCAGAACAGCATCATATTCAAGGATGTAGACATGATGAACAGGAAGTGGTAAGTATGTAGCCATAATAAGTCATAATGTGGTCATTTTTTGACCACATTATTTTTCTTGCCTTTGCACACATCTTTTTATAGGTTTGTGCTTTTCCATGGACTAAAAGTGAAGCAGTTTTGCTTCAGAGGATAAAAGATGGTGGGATAGGGTCTTGATCTGACCTCACTGTGTAACAGAGGCTATGCACTAAGCGTTGGGATTATAGGTATACTACACCCAGCATCCTTTTGTTCTTTAGTGACAAATAAGACTTTTGGTATTGTCTCCTTTAAAGTAGCTCAAAATTGTTCTTCTGAAACACTGTTTTTGTGTCTCTTTAAATACAGCACAGAGATGGCCTGACAACATTTTGTCGTAGCAGAATTAGAGCAGCCACTCTCATAATGATGAGCACGTCTTAGTTTTCCAGAGTTTTTTTCTAAGCTGAAACAAATGCCTATAGAAACCTAGATGCCTTCCTATTTCTGTAAACGTTCTGAAGCTCTCTCTTTGTACTGTTGTATCTGTGTATTATATGCCTTATCTGCTATAGACTCATTAATAGAAGAATGGCTAATTTAACATCCACATGCGACCTAGAGATTTCTCGGTGGTATCTATATCTACAGAACTATCACACAGCACTCAGGTAGAGCTCATTTTCTAAGCCCTAGCTACACTAGACCTCCTAATGAGAAATTTTAGGTAGGAAGACTCAACACATAATACACATCCAGGTGCACACACAGAGAGAGGGAGAAATGAAAGCACATTATTGATTGTTAGGGTTGTTTTTTTTTTGGTGAGGACACAAAGATATTTTCATATCAGGCTTTTTCCTACTTCAAGTTGTCACTTTTATAGTGGTGATAAGTGGGTAGACACTTAGAATGCACTTGTATCAAAGATACTTAGCTAGGGGAGATGTCAGTAGCTATTTACAGGACCTTAAGAGGACCGTAAGACAGTGGAAATAGTGAAGGGCATATGGACAGGTGATTATCAGCTTTTGCCAGCCAAGACACTCTATTTTGGGAACATGTGAATGAGATTTTAATGTTCTAGTCTGTTTTCATGTATATCATGTAAAATTCAGAAAGGTATCAAATTTTTGTAGGATTTCTGATTTCTTTTAGTACCAATATAAAGTTTACTTATAATAGCTAAGACAAGTTACATATGGGTATTTCTAGTATTGGGGAAACTATGTTACCTCTTGAAGTAGTGTGGTCTACCTTGTTATATTGAGTCAGCCTTTTTGGGCTTCTCTTGGAGGCTTAAATATTCTTCATAAGTCTCTGTCTCTTTGTTTCCTTCCTTCTTTCCCTCTCTCATTATCTCCCTCCCTCCCCTGCTCTGTGTTTCAAAACATCTCTTCTGATTCTTTTCTCTAGATGAAATATTTGCAAATACTGCAGCCTGTTTCAAGATTGTGTTCCTGTTGCTCTCTGAACAAGTTCTATTTTTTCCTTTTTTTATTGGATATTTTATTTATTTACAATACAGATGTCATCCCTTTTTCCCATTTCCCCTCCCTAGAACCCCCTATCCTATACCCCCTCTTCCTTTATGCTCTTATACCATTTTGATTGCATGCATGTATTAAGGTCAGTTCTAGGTTGAGGGTCTAGCAATACAATAGATGTAAATAGTCGAGGAACAAGCAATACGATAAACACAAATAGTCAAAGTAAAAGCAAGGCATTAAACCCAATTAGTTGAACACTCTCATGATCACTGTTTCTGGAGGCTTATCAGGATGACCAATGTATCTGAGGCTACTTCCCTATCCTAGCCCAAGGTCATTTTCATGTCTGAAGCCTACTTCCTTGTTCTAGCCTAAAATTAGATTCCTGTCTGAAATCACTTCTTTGTTCTAACCTAGTATTTAGGTTCCTGCCTGAGATTACTTCTTTGTTATAGCCTATGATTTAGATTCCTACCTAAATTACTTCTTTATTCTAGTCTAATGTCATATTCCTGCTTGAAGCCTACTTCCTTGTCCTTGGCCAATGTCATATTCCTGCCAAGCACCCCATTTCCTTGTCCTTGGCCCATGTCAGCTTCTTGCCAAGCAGGCCCCAAAGCTCTCCACCTCTCCCCACTTTTTATTTCATAAACAAGACTGAGCCTGTCTTAGGTCTTTCTGACAAGAATGCCTTAATTACCTATCATGGAATATGCATTATCAAAGGCAATGCACTTATGTCTTAGGTTCGTAAGGCTCTGTGCAGAATCTTACCTGTCCTTGGCTTGACAGCCTGTTAACTTAATAACTCTGTCTAGGGGTCCACTTTCTGAACAAGTTCTTAAGTTTCCTGTTAAGGACACAATGTCTAGGTCTAAACGCCAAGAATGGAGATGGTCTGCTACCTGAAGAGCAGCTTGCAGCCATCTGAACTGTTTGATTACAAATGCTTTTCAATGGCTTACCAGCTTTTTTCATATTCAAAAATTCTCTTTACTGTTTGTCAGTGTGTGACTGTTCATAGTCACTGTTGATCAAATAGCTTTAGTGTTCCACGTAACAGCTGTCTTGAACTCTTGTGTTTTAAGCTGAAAATAAAAAGCCAACTGGTCTCATTCTTATAAATCATAGGTGATATTAAAACTAATTATGCCTAGCATATAAAAAGGACATAACCGTTACCATATAGTTACATTTTATGCAGTACCTTGGCTATTCTGTGATATCTAAGATTTTAAATCAGGACACGTCAAGAAGCATGGTATTAAGAGTTTCTCTTTAGGATAAATGTCATATACCCACAAAGTATTATTGGCTTTATACATTTTGTGGGACAGATTCTGAGCTAATCTTCCATGCTATGGAGGTCTTGAGAGTCCACGAAATGCAAGGAAGGAGTCTCATTTTAGATATCCATAGAGCAGGTCTCACAGACGTCTATGGATTTAGCTAATGCCACAGTTGTGACAGAGAGTTCATTGGTCTCTCATGTGACGGTCCTCTTATAATACAGTCACACAGTGAGTTTAATTTTCCTTCACAAAGATGTCGTGCAGCTTAGGTAGTGATTTATCTGCCTCACAAAACTGAGTTCTCAGAAGTTGTATTTGTTTCCTAAGACTGCAGAAGAACTGACTGACTGATACAAGTTCAGCTCAGTCGAGCTCAGTGCTTCTCAACCTTTCTAATGCTGAGTGAGACCCTTTAATACAGTTCTTCATGTCATCGTGACCCCCAACCAGTTATTTCCATTCAAACTTCATAACTGTAAGTTTTGCTACTTTTATGAATCATAATATAAATTTATGCTTCTGGATGGTCTTAGGTGAACTCTGTGAAAGGTCTTTTGACCTCCCCACAGGGTCACGATCCACAGGTTGAAAACCACTGGTCTAGCTGCTGGCAAAGTTGAACTCCAGAGCAGAGTGAGCACAGTTAGTTTATTCTTGCCAAACACTGCATTGCTAATTCTGTTGTCCTGGTTTCTATTGTATATTATTTCTTCCTTTTATGGATCAATGATTGCCTACAGATAATTTTGTTTTTAAATCTTTTGTTTGTTAGTAGCCAGCTAGGTGTATGGAGGCAGGAAAAGAGAACAAAGCTAAGCAGATAGGTTCTCACTGGTCTGCCATAAGCTCTCAGGAGTCTCTTTATCCTGTCTCTCTCTCTTAAGGGTGTCTTTAACCATGTGAACCCAAATAAGTGTTATTAAAGATCTCCATCAGTGTGTGTCGGTCTGTCGATCGGACTGGTCTGTCTGCTATCATGTGAACAGAACAAACCAAGGATTTAACTTCTTATGCTTGTGTGATAGTTTTTCAGGGTCTGGTGAAAACACTCTGGGGTTTTGTCCAGTGCAGCACAAGATGACTTTGCTTCTCGCCTTCATGTGCTATATTCGATGGCACAAATGACACTTAGTCTCCCCTTATGGATGAATGGGCCAAAACCTGAGTTTGATTTTTTTTTTTTCTTCCCGACACTTCAGGTAGTTAATTTGAATATGTTAATTTTGTTTCCAGGCTTCCAGGTTTTTTGTTTTTGTTTGTTTCCCTCACTCTTAAGGATGTGTCTTTATAACAACAATGGCTTCTAAATGGAGGGAGAAGAGCAATTTATTGAAAACTTTCTAGGTCCAAGTTTCAAGGCGATTTAAAGCTTACTCTAGAGTTCTACTCTGGAGACTTTGTACATGCCTGTTTGCTGTCTATCCCTCAACCCACAAACCACAGAAACTGTCTTCTCCTCTCCGTCCTCTTTTCCTCTCACATGGTTGATAAGTTGGGGAGATAGTCTACCAGATCGAGGCTTTGGCTTACACACTAGAGCCAGCGGATATGATCTCCATTGGTTTGATTTACAAACATGAACAAATGCTTTTAGCTCCTTAGTGCTAACATGCTGGTAAGTAAAAACAACTTTATTCCGAGAATGATTGTACCTGTGAAAGGGATATCAGCTTCATGCAGATAACCTACTTCTCAGAATTTGGTACATACTAAAAAGATTGGTTTTTGTTTGTTTGTTTGTTTGTCTTGTTTCAAAGAAAGACATTGGCAGCTTTTTGGGAGCCTGTCATCTGAAGGAAAATGTATAAAACATGGCACCATGTCTTTAATTCACTTTTGAAAAAATTTTCCATGACACTGGTTTGTTTTATGATGGCAGTTGATCTTGGCATTCTTTGTAGTAATCATGGACTTTGGGAGTCTTGATTAAGAAAATTGGAAATAAGGAGGATGAAAAAAAACAGAAGAACATCAGCGATTTCCCCAAGCTATTTGTAAATACTGATGTTTCCTATTTTCACACAAGCAGTAGAACTTACAATAAGACACAAAGTAACAAGTACTGTGGTAGAGGAAGTAACCATTGTTGTGTGGGGCACAAAAATGACAGATTAGTTTCAGGAGGGAAAGTCTATGAATAAACACTCAACCCAAGGACTCAAACGACAGAGCTCTCCTGTCTGCACACTGCATGTGGACTGCTGCCGAGTCAAGCAGTGAGGCCTGTGAAACAGCAGTTCTCAACCTGTGGGTCACAGATCAGATGTCCTGCATACCAGACAAGTTACAGTAGGATTCATAGCAGTAGCAAAATTGCAGTTATGAAGTAGCAATGACATAATCCTATGGTTGGGGGTCACCACAACTGACGCGTCACAACATTAGAGAGGTTGAGAACCACTGCTATAAAGCAGTATGCAAGCCATACCCTGTGTGCCCCAAGCTGCCTTTTTCCTGAAGAAGTATCATTCTTTTAATAGAAAGTGTGAGTTCTGTATATACAATGGCCTTTAAAAAAAAACAATATGAGATGAGGTACATTGACAATGTGCCTTTTTATGTAAGGAAAGTCTTTGTGAGTCTTAGAAAATATCTTCATATTATTTCTCAGATGAATTCTACTTTGTTCCGCTATTTTGTCTAACTATAAAATCCGCTGAAGTTGGTCTAACGATCCTATTTGAAAAATTTGTACTTGTGAATATTGCTTTAATTCTGGTTGATTTTGAATGTACAACTATCATACTAACTACTGTATTTTTTTCTTTACCTGCATGCATCTGTAAAAACATTTTTATATTAACTTTTCTACTTTTAGTTGTTATATTAATAGGCTTTTTCATTGATACATAAATGCCTTTGTCGAGGAGATTTCCAATTACTTCTTCTATGTAAGCTCTGTGCTTACAAAATGTAGAACAGTCTGAATATCTTTTTAGTACACTATAAAATTATGGCATTATTTTCCAAGTAATTCACCTGTCCTCCTAAAACCATTCTTCTGGACTTTGCTAGGTGTATGCCACCAGCTCATCACTTATGTCATAACCTCTCATGCTAGAATGATATTTTGGTTCTTTAAAGATAAAAATGTAAGTAAATATTCACAATATGGTAATTTTTTTAATTGTTAAAAACACCTGAACATGAGTTATTTTTTTCCAGGACAAGGGATTGGATCTAGGGCTTCATAGGTGCTAACACTGACCTGTATTCCCAGATCTGGTCTAAACTTTTTTTAAGACAGGATTTTACTAAGATGCCCATGGTGATCTTAAGTTTACTCTGTAGGCCACGCAGTCCTTGAACTTGTGATTTTTCTGTCTTAGCCTACAAACACACACACTCTCTCTGTCTCTCCATATATATGTAAATATATACATATATATTCATACATACTTATATATTTCCAATAGCATAAGTACTTCATATATATGTATACAAATATATATATGAGAAAAAAGACAAAATGTGTGTATATGTGAATTTATTTATTATTTTTCTTCAGTAGGAAAGCAATATGGGCATAGTTTCACAACCAATTATTACAGCTAACAAAACCCAGCATATTTTCATTACCCGTTCACCTGTTGCTTGACATCTAGGCTAGTTCCCTTTATTTCTCTTGTCAGAGGAGTGCCAATAAACATGGACACACAAGCATCTCCGTAGTGTGGAAAGTGTGGAATGGGGCCAAGGAGACGAAGGCAGGGGAGAGAAATCAACTAAAATGGAATATTCATGCAAACCCCATGGAAACAATATGCTATGGGTTAATTTAAGAATTAAAATTTTAAACACTAACAGAGGAGAATCGATTGTGTTGCTTCCAAGGAAAGTTCTTGAATTGTGACTTGGTCACACACACACACACACACACACACACACACACACAGTGACTGTGATATGAAACAGAATGGGGAGCGGCCCCAAGATCGAAAAGGCCTACACTTCCTGCATTCTTAGTACCAGAAGTATTGGGGATTATGAAACATGTTTACTTCTATTTCAAGCAGAATGGGTTTCCATTTTTATTTATAATACAAGAGTATACCTATGTCCAAACTCTTTAAGTAGCAAAACGAAATCTCATATGACCTACGCTCAACCTAAATTAACAGCTTCGACTCTCCATGGACCAAATAAATAAATAAATAATAAATGAATAAATAAATAAATAAATAAATAAATAATCGCTACAGTAAACTTATGCTGACCCTGGAGTTAGCTAATGTAAATTTATAACAGAAGTACAGAATTAATGAGAATTAAAATACTCTTAAAAATAGCAAATTAGAAACTTGAAACTCAGTAATTTCCTTGATGGTATTTACTTAATTACAATTTTATAGTACCCGTTGAAGAAGTGATGAGCCATCTATCTTTAGAACAATTAATTTAGGCTATTTGCATGTGTAGTGGGTAAGTAAGAAAAAGAAAGCCTGCAAACGGAGTAAGTATGCCTGCGTTATCTTCTCTGATGTGGAACGGGAACTGAACCTGATCGTATAATGACTTATACACAGGAGAGTCACTGGATGAGGGCGTTTGCAAGCATTAGTGGCATTAGGAAGCTGCCTCGACACAGTCCTGCTTTACAGCCTTGACAAGCTTTTGTGTGACAGACACTTCAGACAGACTGATTTTACAACTAGCCCTCATCCAACAACATCTTGAAAATTGGTTATCAGAGCTTCTAGTGAGTTCAGTACATGAGTCTGTGACTTAGTTACGTCTTCCCAGTGATGATGAATGAGGTAGATTAAGGGCACCAGTGGCTCCAGTCCTTCATACCTCATTAATACATACACGCCGGCGCCACGCTGCCTTGTTGTGTCTTCCTGCTGATTTTCTGGGTCCATCTAAGAAACTCGCTTTGACCAAGGAGATGTTGTTCACAGTTATGATACAAACGGAAGGTTGAAACAAGTCATAGTTTTACTTTCTCTTGAAATATGCTGTCACACTGCAGGATAAACTGAAGACATTGGGAGAATACCTTGTTTATACCCTGGCTTATGTGTCAGGATAAAAGGCTGCTTAGGTGATAATGAAAAAAATCTAAAAGCAACTCAGGAAACAGATTCAAGGGGAAAAAAAGCTACCAAAACCAATGTCAAAGACCGACATGGAGCAGAATTCACTACAAAGAAGGAGGAGGAGTTCATATTAAATATAGTTAATTAGGAACATATGCATTCTGTATGTGAGCCAGCATTCCTTCCTGGATAGAGAGGGTGCAGAGGGGCATCATCTCAAACACGGAGGTCTGCAGTCAAGTGATGTGTAGTGCCTATGATTGATTACTTTACATGGCTTTTGTTTCATAGCCCTATGTCCTGTGGCCACCTAAAAATTGGTGATCTTAGAGGACTACTCCAGCTATCTCTGTCTGACTCTTGGCAATCCAAACACCAAGATTTCAGAAATTTTGCAAGCTGGTTGCTAAACACAGTGGGTACTAGAAATGACATAGCCCACAACTAAATGATATGCAAATAAGAGTATACGTATACTGCGTCATCTTTTAATTGATTATTTTCTGTGTTCTTGAGGTGCCATACATCTATTTTATCTGCCCCGAGGAGGTCCTGTATAACAGAGAGCAGCTACCCATCTCTTCCAAGCTCTGTACAGTCATGTTTGGTTGTTAGATTAAAATAGCCATAGAAGGAAATTGGTTAACTAATGTTATAAATCAGAGATCCCCTGTCCTGGGGCCAGTTGTTAGGCCCTTACCAGCATATTGCTGAAGAGCTGACAGACCATAGCTTTCCCCTGCTGCAGATCCGTAGCCCTAGCACTGTGCCATTTATAGGACAGCAGAAATGCATTCAAAACATGACTTCCCACCATTTGATGTTATTAGAGAGCCACACTGCTGTCTAAGGTGTTTCAAGAGTCCTAGAAAAATAACTAAATAGATGATTTTATTATGTCATATCCAGAGAGATACTGTTTCCTTTAGCTTAGACAAATTAATCACTGAACATTCTGTTTTTTACTTCCTTAAACTTTTGCCATTCCCAGTTACAGAAATTTCATTTTTTACCAGCTCTTCATTAAAGTAATTTTTAGGGCTGAGGAGATGGCTTGATTAGTAAAACACTTGTTGTGAATACCTGAGTTTGGATCCACAGGACCTACAAAAACAAAACAAAAACCATTTTTGTGGTCATGGAAAAGAGCTAGCTGAGACTGGAGGATCTTGGAGCTTGAACCCAGACAAAAGAACCCTAGCAAGTTCCATATTCACTGAGAGACCATGCATGAAGGAAATAACATGAATTTTGGTATAACAGGACACCCAGTGTTCTCCTCTATCCTCTGCATACTTGCATACAAGTGCAATCACAGACACACAGACACACACACACACACACACATCCACATACACATTCATACATATACACATCACACACACAGTACATATACACATATCCACATACACATACATACACATACATACACACACACACATACACACACATACACACACATCACACACACAGTACACATATACATATGCACACACATATATACACACATACACAGACACATACACACTTATACATGCATATACACATATACAGACATACACACATATACATACATACACACATACACAGACACACACACATATATATACATACACACACATATATACACACATATACATACACACACATACATACATATACATACATACATACACACATACATTTGAAGTAATTCATATAAATAATATATTGAAAAATTTCAAACACTGGGACAAGAATGTGCCAGAATATTATTCCTCAAATTCTAACTATCATAGTTGAAAACTATACCAACATGATATAAAAGAAAATATCATTTAGCTGTGCCACATACAGATGAAGTGCTCAGTGGAACTACTTGTATCGGTAGAAGAGATAGCTAGAGGTACCCGAGAGCAGGTGCCCACTGGCCATATGTAGACAAAGTCTTTAGGATGTTCTTCTTAGGATGAAAAGCCACTGGGGCACTTTCGGCTTATTAAACACTGTAGTAATAATACCTTCAAATGTGAATAAAGAATTGTGAATACTTACTTAATAGTTAGGATCTCAGTGGAGATGACCCTAATTTTAAAAATTTCCCAATTACTTAATGACTCAGAAGTAATTATGGGTGAGATTGCTTTGATCTGAGCTTTGAAGCAAGAAAAAAAAAAACATGTGAAGCAAAGAAAACTTTGGTGGCATTTTACAAAATACTAAATGAAAAAAATTAGTGCCCTAGTCACTTTTACCCTAGACTGTTAAGAAACTTATTTTCTACCACTTTAATCTGTTTATAGTCTCTTCCTCTTTATAGATTATAATTAGTATGCACTAGATGTCTATAGTTTTTTTTAGTTGATGATGAGTCTCTCTCTGTGCGTAGTCTACATAAATGTACCCAACAGACAAAATTATGACTTTGCTTATTGAATTCTGTTACTTGTGAATCTGACTTGTTGTTATTCCAATTATATTAATGTAATTACATTACATTAATGCTAGCTGACAAAATTTAGATATGAAAATACTAGGCCAATTCATTATCATTAGTGGTTTATGATGACAATGCCAGGCTCGCTTGCTCGCTCTGTGTGTGTGAATGTGTGTGTATGTGTGTATCTATGTATGTGTATGGGTGTATGGTGTGTGTGTGTGTGTGTGTGTGTGTGTGCTCACATCTCTTCTTCAGTGTCCAGTCCTGGGTTTACAGATATGTTAACACCATGCCTGGCTTTCATGTGGAGACTGTGAATCCAGATCCAGGTCCTCGTACTTAACACAGCAGAGCCACTTCCACAGCCCAATGTTAGGGTTTTTCATTATGACACAAACTCAAGTTTTGTGCTAAAGTGCAAAATTACCTCAGATGATGAAAAACATAGATAAGAAAAAACACATTTAGCCACTTTGGACCTGGCTCTGTAAATACGGTCAAAATGACATATCTGGGTAATGTGGAAAGGAGTCAGCTGTGTCATTGATAATGAATCTCTTTTCTTGTGCCAGACATTTAGTGGACAGAAATTTAAGTTATGTAATTTGTTTCACCTATTGGATTCTCTTATTTTTTCTTATCCTCTATCAAGGAGTCATTTGAGTGAAGGAGAAAACATCTTTTATAAATGAGCAAGTTACAAGAATGTCAGGAAAATAACCTAAAAAGCCAGGGCTGTCTGTCAGCTTCATGCTGCTAGAATGAGTTTCTCTTAGGCAATCAAACAGATTTCTTGAAAGCCAGACTAAATGTTGTTTCTTGAAATTCAGTCCTTTATGTACATATTCATGTGTGTGTTCTGGGGATATGTTAGGTGTTATGCCCTAAGAGCTCTTCATTGCCTTGCAAAGGTTGACTAAAAGCACAGGGTCATAATTAGGATTTCCGTTGCTGTGGTAAAACACCACAATCAAAAGCAACATGTAGGGAAAAGAGTTTATTTCTTCTCACCACTCTTGGGTCATATTCTATCACTGAGGAAAGTCGGGGCAAGAACTTAAGACAGGAACCTGGGAGGCAGGAATGAAGCCGTGGAGGAGGGCTGCATACTGGCTTGCTCCTCATGGTTTCCTCAGCTTGCTTTCTTAGGTAACTCAGGGCCACCCGCACAAGTTTGCCACTACCAACAGTGAGCTGGGTCTTCCCACATCAATCCTTAATAAAGTGTCCTACAGGCTTTGCTATGAGACCAATCTTAGAGAGGTGTTTTCTCAATTGAGAGTCTTCCCTCATGACTCTTGCTTGTCTAGGGTTGATAAACAAACAAAAAACCAACGCAAACAATCAGAGATAGCCAATCGACTGACACCTAATTGTGAAGATTTTAATCATTTTAATCATTTAAGGTCACTCTGAACTCTGCACAAAAATCTTCTACAAATAGATCAAAGACCTCAACAGAAACTTCCAGAAGAGAAAGTAGGAAGTTGTCACAACATACAAGTATAGACAAAGATTTACTGATAGGACTCTGGTCACTCAGAAAAGAAGGTCAACAGTTAACAAATGAGACCTGATGAAGCGGAAAATTTTCCACAGAGCAAAGTAAACAGTCCAGTGAAGAGACAGCCTGCAAAATGAAAGAAAACTTTTGTTGTGTGTACACATGACAGAGGATTAGTCTCTAGAAAATACCAAGAGCTCAGAAAAACAAAACAAACAACCTAATAAAAATGGGCTGTAGATACAAACAGAGAATCCTTAAAATAAGATACAAAGGGCTGGTAACCTCTTACTGGTCTTCGACATCCTTAGTCACCAAGGAAATGCAAATTAATACTTTAGATTCTATCAGAATGGCTATCAGCAGATAATCAAATAACAAATACTGTCAAGAAGAGGGAAAAGGGAACCTGTATTCTCTATAGATGGGAGTGCAAATTAGAGCATCTTCCTCAAAATATCCATATCCTACTAGAGATAGCTGCTGGTCCATGTTGATTACCACACCACTCTATTCACCATAGCTGGGGCTGAAGGCTGATGGTTTCATCCAGCTGTAAAGAAAAATCATGACATTTGCAGGTAAGCACATGTTACTGTTAAAACATTATACTGATTGAGGTAAACTAGACATAGAAAAAAATAGCACACGTTCTCCCTCATACATTGTTCCTAGCTTTGAATCTCTAATGCATGCTCAATTTGGAGTTCCTCTAGAAGCCAGGAAAGCAGGAAGAGGCCATTTGGAGTGTGATCCCCTAAGAGATGGGCAGATCATGTGAAAGTAGAGAGGAGAAATACTGGGGGGTAGATGGGAAATACTGGGGGTAGATGGGAAATACTGGGGGTAGATAGGTTCCCAAAGAGAAGGATGTTTAAAGGGAACTACCCAGCATGGCTAGAAAATCTGTTCCTAGGAACTTTTATCAAACAGAACCTCTAGTGTTGGGTGTGGGGTACCTCCTTATAAGTTATTGATCAGAGGGCCCCCAAAGGCCTCCAAGTAACACAGAATCTCTTGTTTGACTACCAGAACTGGTTGATGAGACCACATAGCTGAAGACAACCACAAACCTCTGTTGTATGTTATAGGGAAATCAAAAAGAACTGGCCTGAAAGCTTCTTTGCTGGTTCACTTTCATAGTGTCAGAGGTGCTATTCTGGCTGCTGAGGGAGAAAGGAATCAATGGTTCTATCCAGCTGTGAACCCCAGAACTGACACTAACCTGAGGCGTGATGTACCCACGTGTGTCACAGTGGCATGACAATTATGGGACTTGCCAGCCACTCCTTAATTTGGCCTACTCTACAGAAAGAATCCATCCTTGTTACTGCAAACCCAGTCAGAAACCCCATGGTGGAGGCCAGCAAACAAAGGCTCAGTGGGTGAAGATACTTGCTGAACAAGCCTGGAACCCAGAGTTTGAGCCTCAGAACCTACATAAAGGTGGAAGGAGAGAACCATTTCCACAAAGTTGTCCCCTGACTTCCACATGTGTGATATGGCATGAGTACTTCCATACATAGGTATTACCCAAACACTAATAAATTTTGAAACATGTTCTAGGAGAAGTACCAGTTAGAGAGCATCTTTGATTTCTTACATGTATAATTTTGAAAAAAAAATAGTGATAAATAAGGACCCTGAAAAGTCTATTGCTATAGAGTAACATCTCATTTCACACAGAGTAACTAGCAAAACAAAATGATTTAGTAATCATAGAGTTATTGTCATCTTGACTGTACAGTATTAAATAGGATAAAATATTATTTTTAAATTGCTACTCTTAAATGTACCTTTTTCAGTGCTTGAAAAATTTACAGGTGTGATGCAATCTTTGAACTACTGAATAAACTTAACCTGGCAAACATAATTTGAGACAAATGATTCTGGGTCATGCTCTTCCAACCTCGATTCAGTCGTTTAGCACAGAAACCGATGGCTATTATTAGGAACTCAATCTAGAGAAATTAATTTTACTTTATTATAAGAGCTTTAAGTCCCAACGGAGAAAGCTAAATGAGTATTTACATCTAACTAATAAGAGGAAACTGGGCAGAAGCCAAGCTGCTTTGAGGCTTACCTGTAGTCAATTTTAAGGATTCCTTCTGAAACTTCTCAGTCCTGTTGAGAATGGCAAGTTTTAAGTTACAATACATGAAAGAAAGGAAGAAAAACCAATTGCTAAATGCATACTTAGAAATGTCCCGCAGTGATTTGTCAAGGCAACTTCGTGTGTGCAGCTGGATAAGAGGCCATTTCTGTTGAGTCAGCAGTGGTCATAATATATAGCCTAGAGATATATCAATACGTAGCCTAGAGACAGCTCAGTCAAGTTACTAAACGCTACTGAATTTTAAAATGACTTACCTTAAATTGCAATTGATACGAAAAATAAGTGTTTCCATTATTTGTCGAGGGCATGAAACACGACAGGCACCATAATATGTGCTTTACATCTTTAAATTTAACCCTCATAAGATTGACAAGGTATGCATGACCTGTTTTTCTCTTCACTTGAGAGGGAAGTACCTGGGACAGACAAAATGAGCCCTTTGCTTTGGAACATGTTGCTTCTAATCACACAGTCATGAATCTACGACATTCAGCTACATCCTTTTCTACATGGTTCTCCATTTCCTCTGTTTTAGTTGGAATTCTCTGATAGTTTGGCTTGATGAAGAAGAAATGTACAAAATGAGAAAATCCATTGAATATATTTTTGATCTGTAGACAGAAGGTTAGAACCCATATTCACAATCTGAGTTGAAGCAGTTTCGAAATGCCAAGGAAAAACGGCAGGAGGCATCGATGTGAGGTGGCAAACTTGGGGGGGTCCTTGGTTACTTTTTGAGGTAACCCATTTTCATGGTACGTTGACTAAGAAAAATAAAGGACAGAAACACATATCTCTTAATTTGCTTTTTACATTTTATGTGTGTGAGTGTTTCCATGCATGTATGTATATGTGTGTATTCCTTGTCCCTCAGAAGCCAGACAAGGGCATTAAATCTCCTGGGACTGGAGTCTGTAGATGGTTGTAACTTGCCATAGAGACACTAGGAACTGAACCCAGGTCCTCTGTAAGAGCAACAAGTGTTCTTAGGCACAGAGTCACCTCTCCAGCCTCTCTAAGGTGTTTTTCTTGTTCAGAATTATCACATGATACGATGCATATAAAGTTCTTAGCACTACAGACGACATTATCACATGGCAAGCTGCATCATGGTTATTGTTTATTAATAAGGAGTGGAAGCTTAGTAAACAGCATGTCTTACTGAGTCCATACCGCAAGAGTATGGCGGGGTTCATGGCGTGGGATTGTGGGTTGGGCACGTCACATCTTGACGGCCCTGGAAGCAGAGAGAGCAGAACAATCCGACTCTCAGCTACCTCTTCCTTTTTCCTCTTTTTATTCAGTCAGGACCCAGTCACCCGGTTATGGGCCAGGTTATAGCACCCACGTTCTGTATAATTTGAGTCCCATCATTAAATCCCATCTGGAAATGTATCAGATGTACCCAAAGCAGTACCTCGTGAATACCCTAGGCAACTCTGCAATCAAGTTGATAATCAAAATTTTCCACCACCACAGACATACATACTTAGAATGGAAACAACTAACATATCCATCAATTTATGAGTGGGAAAATAAAATGTAGTACATATTATATATGACTATATTAGGATATTATACATCAATATAGAGCAATGAAGTACTGCTACACATACTGCATTATTGAAGCATCAGTACTTACAGGGAGTGAAAGAAGCCAGACATAAAATATGGCCATGTATTATATAGTCCCATTTATAGTCACTGTCCAGAATGGAACATTCCAGCGACCTGAAACACAGACTAATAATTTCTTAGAGCTTGCAGATATAGAGGTACTAGAGAATAGTCGGTTACTGTTTGTAAGAAGAGGTTTTTTTTTTTTAATAAGGGAACACAAATCATCTAAATTTAGATTGGTTAATGGTTGGGCAATTGTATTACTACTATACAACAGCACTTATATTACATTACATTATATTATATATTGTAATGGCTATATTTTGAGTCCCATCATTAAATCCCATCTAGAAATGTATCATAGATATACCCAAAGAAGTACCTCATGGCTAATATATACCCATATATTATCCATATATAATATATTATATATTGGTAATTGTATGCTTTGTAACCTATACTTCTACAAATCTTTTTAAAAAGACAACCACACAAGGAACCTAGCCAAACAAACAAACCAACCAACCAACCAACAAACAAACAAAAAAAACCCAATGAATTCTTTAGTAAAACAAAGCCCAATTGAAGCAAGTAGGAGCAACTGTGCATCATTTGATGACTTCATTGCACAGAGAACTCCTTCAAGTGGTTTCAAAAGTCAGAAATTTGACTTGACTATTAAGATAGATCTTAAAAATCACGTGGGCGTATGTAACGCGACACTGTCACCTGCGGTAGTCCTTCAACAAGGTTTAAGAAAGAGGAGCTAAAGAAGTGGCCTTCTACGCTCACCTGAGATGCCGGCCACTCCCTCCTTCCCGCCCCACCCTCTTGGCTCTCGGTAATTCTACTGCAGCGTTATGTGGTTTCCGGTGGTGCCAGAGTAAGTAGACTGTGGAAACCTAGCTGAAAGGGGAAGTCATTGTTTGTTCTGGCGTGAAATGTTTCCATGATGTAGCTGTTAAAAGGTCAGTCAGACTCCTGTGAGATGCCCCTCTCCCTTGTTCCTGTGAGTAAACTCAACAAGCCCATTGGCTCACCAAGGTAGACTTGAGTGGATTCATTCTCTTGTCTGCTATTGGTGCCCTGTCTGGGGTGATTAATTCACATTTCCCCAGGAGAAGTTAACAGTGTCACTATTTTATAATTAATGTAGATATGTGTTACGGCTTCATAGAGGCCATTAACTTGCTTACTTAGTTTACCCATAAATAATGATGTCACCATCTTCAGGAGATCTTATTCTCAGATGAGCAGAATGGAACGCAAACATCGTCAAATGAGTTAAAGGGAAAAAAAATAGTCCTAATTTAAAACTTGAATTGTTTAGAGCAGTATAAGCTCATGATTATTTTTACTTAAAAAAAAAAAAAAAGAGAGAGAGAGAGAATAGGTCTTAGTTTTACTCACTAGAAATTCCTGGAAGCAATTTCAGCAGAGTAAAAATTACCCATGACCAAGCTTTTTAAGTGTCCTTTTGAACTAAAAGTAACCAGAGATTTTCAGACTGGTGCCATCTCTTGGGAGGAAATGCATAGGATTAGCCTGCAACAGTTTAGGATGCCAGGGAGGAAAGTGTTCAAAGACCCTGTGTCCTTTTCAGGAAGACTCAAGGTACCACAGTGTCAGTACCACTCTAGGCCAAAGAACAGTCTATGTGGGTCAATAAAATCATGATTCTGACAGACTGAAGCAAACTCATTAAGACTTGGGAGTTCAACAAAAATAAATAAATAAAATTTGAGAGAGCTAGAAAGAGGGCTCCATGGTTAAGGCTTCTTCCTCTTTCAGAAGACTCAAGTTTGAGTCCTACACACTAGTTTCTCTCAACTGCCTTCAATTCCAGATCCAGGAGCAATCTCCATCTCCAGTCTACAAGGGCATCTGCATTCACCTGCACATCCTCACCTACATCATTTAAGATAAAAAAAAAATAAGTCTTTTAAAAACTAATTTTGTGGGAGCAAGATGACTTGGTGGTTAGAGGTATATGATGGTCTGTATGTATATGCTTGGCCCAGGGAGTGGCAATATTAGAAGGGGTGGCCCTGTTGGAGTAGGTGTGTCACTGTAGGTGTGGGCTTAAGACTCTCATCCTAACTGCCTGGAAGTCAGTATTCTGCTAGCAGCTTTCAAATGAAGATGTGGACCCGACTGTATCACAGCTAAATGTGGGTCTAGAAGCCCATGGACCTGTCACTTGAATATAGTCATACAAGTGACCACGACTAATGCCACACAGGGAAGAAAGGCCACTCAGCTGCAGTCTATGAATTCCTCAGCAAATAATGTCACTTCAGTTTGTGATTCAGCACCAGATAATATTGTACATAAGGGCTCAGCTCAAATGTCATCTTGGCCTCTGAAGTCTTTATGCTTAAGCTTGTTTAAAGAATATAGCAAAAACAAACACCAAGACCCCAATCTCCACAGAGTTTATGTGCTAGAATGATGTGCTTGATTTACAATTTTATATATTACGTGAAAATTGAAGGAAAAACTATAAGCCCTGGCCAAAGTCAGTCCTCAAAGACTTCGGCTTGGGTTTGACTGAGTGAGGCTGACACACAGATGGGTCAACTCAGGATCTCTACAGTAGCATAGAACTGAGAGGCAACAAGGTTGTAGATTGCCTTCTTGTGTTGAAATGCTGAAATGGTGGGATATCATCCTCGTTAGTTTCCCCCTTGAACTTTTTAAAGATAAAGATAAGGATCTTAAATCATATGACAAAACGTAGAGAAACCACCAAGAATCAAAGTTATGGTTCCACAGATTTGGAGAGTGCTAACCAAGCACACTTTTGCTGTCTCACCCTAGTTATCTGAGCGACACCCTACACAAGTTTGTGTCCGCCAACTAGTGGCTTCATCCATACTATGAATTCCTCCACCCTTTCTGGAGGAAGGGCCAAGTGAAAAGCAATGACCTGAAGGGAGAGGGAGAGGGAGACATGGAGAAGGGGAAGGGGGAGGGGAAGGGGGAGTGGAAGGGGAGGGGGAAGGGGAGGGAAAAGTGATAGATGAGAGCTCCTGGTAAAGCCCATGAGCAGCAAGGGAAGATGAAGAACGCAGCAGTGACATTATGACATATGATTTGAAAAACTAGTTTCATAAGGGACTTTATTTGTACTATGTAACCTAGGTTTTTACAACACTTAGTAATGATGTCTTCTTGATATTCTATGGGTGAGGCAATAAGAGATGGGCTGAGAGAATACAACTTGATTATTAGTATTTTTTCTATTAGGTTATTTACTGAATGCTCAATTCGTGTCTGAGCTATTCAGCACATCTGAGAGGGGAAAATACTGTCTCCAAGCAATCATGGTATCTCTCTCTATAACGTACAGTCTAGTAGGGGGCCTTAGTTATTCCAAAACATGAAAGTTCAATTTAATATAGAATCATCAACATAGAAGGTATCAGATGATTCAAGCCATAGGTCTTTTTGACAAACACATTTGTTAAGTCACCATGCCCGAATCTGTTTTATGAACAGATTTTGTTCAAATATGATCTCACATCGAGAAATTGAGAAGTATTTTTAAGCCAGCTTTGTAAATTTAATACATCGAATCGGTTTTAAGGTAAAGGTAACAGCATTTCTTCCTTTGGGGGCATAAGTGACCTTCTCTTCAGTGACCCAGTTGTAACAAAGTCTATGATCTATAAGTTTTTGTCAAGAATTGGCTAACAAGGTCACTTTAATGAGTTCTACAAGAGTTCCACCATCTTGGAAAGTGCCACTCAGACTGTCAGCCAGGGATGATTAAAGTCTGGCCTTTAGTCCCCAGGCCTTACTTCGCTGAGACTTCTAAGAGTAAATGGTATCTTTATTCATCACCAGACAGAAGAGACCCTGATCATTCAAATCCTAGTTATCGGCTTCTTTCTGCTTCTGAGAAAGAACACTGACCATCCAGCAGTACTGCTGCCCCAAGGAGTAAAGCCTAAGTCATCATCTTCTCAAGTTATAAACGGCTTCAGATTGCTAATTCATTAACGCTCCCAAGAGCCCACAGCCAAGATTGATACAAATAAACAGAAAATTAAGATAAAGAGAATTGAGTCTACATGTTCTGCATGTGCTGAGTCCAACAGGAGCAAGAGCCGTGGAGAGATTCTTTCCTCAGTACGGATGCTACAAGAACTTGTGAATGCATGGAGAATTGTTTACCTTTCCTGGAAGTGTGGACCATTTTCACCTTATGTGCTAATTAACTTATTTAGTAGTTTGTTTCTCCACCTTTGATTTTTTATCTGGAAATCCTCACACTTAAGTTATCCTTTATAAGTTTTTTGTTGTTGCCCAGAGCTTGACATTTGGACGTTTCATAATAATTCTTTTGTTTTATATTACTTTGATGAATATTTTCTGTCCAATAATATTTTGGCATGAATTGTAACACACTGTCTCTTCAGTATGTCTAGAAAGTTTGTCCATATATTCTGTTCTACAATAAACTGTCAGATGTGTTAGTTACTGATTTCTTTTATTCACTTCCATTGTGGCTAGAAAATATACTTTGTGTGACTTTGGTGACTATACCATGTCCACTTGCAAGTTATTTGTATTTTGTAGTTAGGGATATACTTTACTCTTGTACATTATTATTGAGTTTGCCTAGGTTCTTGTCATCTTCCTCAAACCCTCAGCTTCCCTTGTGATGGTTTGAATATACTTGGCCCAGGGAGTGGCACTATTTGGAGGTGTGACCTTGTTGGAGTAGGTGTGACCTTTTTGGAGTAGGTGTGTCACTGTGGGTGTGGGCTTTAAGACCCTCAGCCTAGCTGCCTGGAAGCCAGTATTCTGCTAGCAGCCTTTAGATGAAGATGTAGAACTCTCAGCTCTTCCTGCACCATGCCTGCCTGGATGTTACTATGCTCTTGCATTGACGACACTGGACTGAACCTCTGAACCTGTAAGCCAGCCCCAATTAAATGTTGTCCTCATAAGAATTGCCTTTGTCCTGGTGTCTCTTCACAGCAGTAAAACCCTAAGACCCCTCTGGTATTCCCTACTGCTTCTGAAGAACTATGATTAGAATCCTGTTTTCCAATGTTTATAGGTCCTTTCCCCTGGCTGCTACCAATATTTTCTGGGTTCCTCATTTCTAAAATAGTGTTCTATTCCACTCACACTCATACTTACAATTGCTGTGGTTTTTTCCTTGCTTTGACTGCCAATTTTTTCCATGTGAGAAACCATGAATTTTCTCTTGAAGTTTTAGTCATTCCAGAAAGCTTGTGTCCTTTCATTTCCAGATAGTTTCCAAACCTTGATATATCCCCTTTATTTTTCTTGTGGGCAGAAGGAACAAAGGCTTCTAGGAGAGTGACTAAGGCATTCGAGTTTGCCTGAGAGTTGCTCATTTTTAACCCCAGAGTCCTAAATTCCAATAATGGAAGGAGGAGGAGGAGGGGGGGAAGGGGAAGAGGGATGGAGGAAAGGGAGAAGAAGAGGGGGGAGAAGGGGAAGGAGGAGGAAGAAGAGGGCAGGCTTTTCAGCTTTTACCCTTGGGTTGTTCTTCATGTCTGAGAATCTATAGTAGTCCAACATGAAAATTAGCCTATTCAATCTTCTGCAAAGATCAAACTGTAGTCACAGTTCATTGTCAGCTTATTGGATTATTAGGTATGGCTACACTCTTTAGCTTATGACATTAATGATCTAGTTGGTTGTCTCCAGGGGATGCTATTCCGCAATTCAATGAATAGCTTAGTTAAACATTGTTATCACTCTACAAAGCTTTTCGAATAATGGTCCACTACTTATATTATAAAACAAAGTATACAAAATAAAAGGCAAAAGTCAGAATTGTATTAATTTAATACTTCAAAGTATGGTGTAAATAGTACAATAAAACAAAGAAAAGTCAATGTCCTGAGAGTTGGAGTAACCAGAGTAGCAAGTTAAAACAGATTCACTGAAAGTAACACTCATTCATATCCGTATTTAAGTCATCAGAATGAAATTTGGATGTTTATGCTCCTGAGATTAAACATATGTCTTTTATGGTCTGATTGGGTTTGTTGTCAAAGGAATCATGGACACACAAATTCAAAACTGTTGAACTTTCTGTCTAGTGTGCTCATTAAGTCTATCCCCTAAGCTGTAGAGCAGTATTTCATAGACACGAGAGCAGCACACAGCTCTGTCCAAGGGAAACACAAGACTGTCTAATGATCTGGTTAGTAATTATGTAAGAGCTGTCTTATGTAACCCCATATTGCATAGGAACAATTAAGGATGCGTTGTATTTATTTGTACAGTGTAGTAAAAACACAAAAACAAGCAAAAAAAATACTCCTTTGAGTTTTCTTTTTTCCTCCATTCATTTTTGTTCTCATCATTTCCATGAGCTGCTAATCACAGGAGTGAATATTAATAAAGCAGCTCTTACCTTTTCATCAAACACTTTCATGAGTTCTCCCTCACGTCTAAGAATTATGTAGCACAGATGTCTCTCAGCTTTGTTTCAGCGATGAAAAAAATATACTTTTTTTTCCCTACAAATGAAACCAAGTAATTCAGTTTTATACAAGGGAATCCTTTGGGCCAAAAAGATAGTCTGTTTTTTTTTTTTAAGCAATATTCTCTGACCCTAAGACCCTAAAGGTGCAACTCCTCTGACTTACGCTGCCAAATGAATGTAAGAAGGAATGGAACTGTCTTCCCTGAAGGGCTTGGAAATAAAGGGTGTTAGGAAGTTTGGTTTGTAGGGATACTGAACACAATGTGGCTGTTCTCCATTCATTCAACAACAAACAACCAATGAGAAAGTATGGCCTCAACAGAACTGGCAAACCCTAGTTCAAGCTATGGGCATCCCTTGCTTTTATCCCTTCTCATCACTATACTAAATCCTTGAAATAATAAATGTACATAGAGAAGAATATAGAGAAAAGTGGGTCCATTCTGGTTCAGGCTTCTAAGTTTTCAGAGCATTATCAACAACCCCGCCCCCTTTTAGGCAATCAATAATGGTGTGAAGCCTCCATAACTCTGAACCAGAGCTAACCTTTCCTTTCTATAAATTGACTGTCTTGGATATTTATTTTACTGATGAGTATTATTCTGGTTTGTGAAACTGCTTCATCAGAACTTCTGCTACGTCGGCCACAGTTAGAGCTCTTATTTGGATAGCTGCTCATGCAAGCACGATTTGATGCCCCATTGACTTAGATAAAGTAAAAATCAAAATTATTCTTGAGTCAACCATATTATTCTGCAACTGGCTGTGTAAAGTAGCCATTTGACATCTCTCAGGACCAGCAAGCCACACAGAGGAGATCAGATGTTTCATACTCCACTCCCTCCTTTATATTTACCTGTTGCTACATCTTTAAGTCAAAATATCTTTGGGGAGGTGAGCTCTGAGCAATGTCAAAGAAAACACCATCACCGTTTCCTAGTGCACGGAAGCAGTAGCCATTGGGAGGAGTAGGAGGACATGATCAGTTCCCATCTCCTTTGTAAGGAGAGACTCTGCAGGAATCCTGACTTCCTTCCGTCACCCTGAAGTTCAAGGCAGGTATATGACAAGCATTCAATAGATGACTGAATGAAGAGGATTGTCTGAGGATTAGCTTTCCCATTTTCCATGTGAAAGGGACATACTATCAGACATGTACCATAGAACAACACTGGACACCCTGTGAGGAAGGTGGCTCTGAGTATTGAAGTATTGTATTTGATGCCCCATCTTCCTTGGGTAAGTACTATTTGTCAATGCCATTCTTACGTAAAGAACATGGAGGCATGAGGTTGAAATAGTCTACCTTAAATCATTCCACACATCCAAACAGAAACGTGGAAGCACTCACACACCCATCCTCTAATTTCTTCTTACTATGGTTTTAAACTCCTCTAAGACATTACTCAGAAAGTCACCAGTATATTGTAATTAATTAATGCAGAAACCGACTGTGTCTCCAAGTGTTAATGCTCTCTCCTGGACACTAACCGTCACCTCTTCATCCATTCATTCCCTATCCCCTGTCTACTCACCATGTGGTCCCCTTTCCTGTGCAACGTGGTTTTCCAGAACACTATTCATGGGGACAGTCATGAAGGTGTACCAAAGGCACCCACAGCTCTAGGTGCTGCTGAGGTTAATCCCTGATTCTAGATGCAGATCCAAGAACTAACTTTTTAGTTCTAGGCTTTTTGTTTTTTTTCCTACGGATGTTATACATCACCACCAGACTGGGGTAAATATGTTCCCGTTGAGAAAACCCTATGATATTTGTTATGGAAGTCTGATCTGATTGACACAAGTGGTACCAATCACTCAAGTATTCCATTTCATGATCTCAGTTAGAGAAGACACAGTGTGTGTTCACATGAGATATGGCCGTTTCTTCCTCTCTTCTCCCCCTTTGTTTCCTTCTTTTGTTTCTATTAAAATGTGGCTGGCTCTTGTCCCTCCCCTTTCAGCCCTCTACTTGGCACAGTTGGTGCTATTAATGTGTTGAGAAACACAGATGCCCTTTTCTGGTATTCAGGGGTAGCCGAGCCTCCACGGTCTTTCTCCTTCTCCCTCTTCTCTCCCGTTAAATCGATGGTTTCATGGTTGCTTTTTCGTTGTTTTGCTCATGTTTATTCCCTCGCCTCATGCTTTTAGTTCATTAGGCAAACACAGAGCAGATGATAAATAGCCACCGGGAAAATAACATGTTAGAAAAAAAGTACAACAAAGTGTACACAGAAATGGATGTCACGGAGCCATTGTGTTCAGAGGCGAACAATTTAAGGATCCTTTGTGCTATGGAAAAAGCGTCGGTGGCAGGGAGAGCCTCAGGAAAGCACCATTCCCACCTGATAATATAGATGCTCACAGCAAGCAGAAATAAAAGATTCAATGTACACTTGGCCAGAGTCCTGTAGTCGTCCTACACAATCCTGTAATGCCCCACATGAGCTTCTCAGAGTGGCACCGGGTACACAGAAATTGTCCCTTTAACTGTGGCATCCTCTCTGAAGTAAGGGACTTCTAGTTTCATCTGCCCATCATGTGGTTCATAACTTTCAGTGTACATTTGCTGTGCTGAGTTACGTAAAGAACGCTTAGTGAATCTTTTTTTAAAATCAAGCTAGTCAACATCTTTCCTTAAACACCGGGAAAGCCGTATTTTGACTCCCTCTCCCTCCTGCACACATACCAAGATGTTCCACTTAATAATATGTTTCTCCCAGTTAAACCGAGTTGTGCATGGGATTCTCAGAGAAACAGAGACACTCGAGACAAGGCTGCTAAGAACAGAAATGGCTCATTTCTGGATTCCACTGCCGAAACGATTACAGACACATCCTTTCGCTTCAAGAGACAGAAGCACTAAGTCGGGAATACAAAAGGGTAAAGTGTGTGCAAACAGTCGTTTACTTTTCTTGGTGAGTGAATCAAGGCTTGAAAAGGGACTGTGTTAGATATAAGATGGCTTGTGACCATGGATCAAGTCCAGATAGCAGGAACCCAGGCAAACCTTCCCAAGTAGGATGGGGACGACTTGGCTGTCTAGAATCATACTTGATTACTTGATTTTTTTTTAAAGATCCATTTTAGTACCCCTATCCATGATTATTTTTAAAAATAATCTTCTATTTTGAAATAATTTTAGATTTACAGAAGTGATATTAATCTAACACAAAATATCCTGTACTTCCTTCCGCAAACATTTCCCTGGAACGTCTTACACCGCTATGGGACACGTGTGAAAATGGAAACGCATGCTGATCCGTTATTATTCACTGGCCCATAGAATTATTTCAAACTTCTCCGTTTTTTTTTCTTTCCACTAAAATGGTTTCTATTCCAAAGTTTAGTCTAGTAATTTGTGGGATTTACATTTCACCTTTGGTCTAGACTTAAGTACGGTGCTGTGCAGAGTCCTTCCTGCAAACTAGACTTAAGTACAGTGCTGTGCAGAGTCCTTCCTGCAAACTGGAGTGTGTTCAGTTGTTTCCTGGTTTGCCCTGTCTGTGTTTCAGCTGTTCGTCATTATCTCCAGGCATGGAGCCAGTTTAAAATTTCAAGGTTGAAATCTCCAGTCCATGGGCTTGTCTCTAACACTTCCCCACCCCCACACCCCCAGGCTCTGTTTTTCCCGGTTCTCTGTGCCATCTTCTCTGAAGACCCCTTGCCTCTGACCAGATGAGCAATTTACATGAACAAGATCAATTGAAATGTGCAGTTTTTACTTTTCCCCCTCACAGAAGTCAGGCCCTTAGAGAGAACACATAAGCGGCCCTTGTGCAGTCAGCTCGACAGTCCTGTTAACGTTGAGTTTAATTTGTACTGGAACATAAACAGAGCGGAGATGTTAATAATTTCTCAGAGTTTGGGATTAAGGAAAAAAAATCCTGTTTCTTCCAATGCTTAGCTCCTGAGGTCCTCACAATCCATTGGCCAAAGGGATCATTCTGAAAAAAAAAATGATATAATTTGTAGCTGATTCGTCAGGTAAATTCTGTTTCAGTCTCAGTAGAGACTATTGGAATCCCGCAAATAAAGCCCCAGATGCATGGGATGTCCCACAGAGGTTGGTCTTCATAACTCTTTTCCTAGTTCTTTAAGATACAAGAAATAACGTGACTTAAAAACCTGAAAAACCATATCCCTAGGGCTAGAAACACGAGGACATCTGTACCATTAAACAGATCTAACATCCAGGTTTTAATGGAAAATATTTTGAGCATTAAAATAAACCTCGAATGCTTCATATTCCAAAAGTTCACATAATCGTTTAGGAGCTCAAGGGTCCCTGGGATCTGGTTTTGTAAGAACTGTTTTGTTTCCATCTCTCTGTTCCTTTGTGGCTAAAACCTTGGTTTCCTCCATTTACTCCCAGCATCCTTTTCAGCATCCTCCTCCCGCTTTAGCCTCTGCTTTTCAAATCATTCTTTCCTGAAACTCGTTCTGAACTCATGACTTTTCCCACCGAAATTGCTAGCTAGGCATTTTCCTGCTGCCCCTTCTATTCCGTTTCCAGAACCTCCTCTTGGTCGAAGGAAGTGCCAGGGCTAACAGGGTGTGTAACCGTAGGGACCGCCATGCTACCTGCATACCCAAACCCCAAGTATGGAAAACACATTAGCCTGATCGTTTCGCAGTCCTTCTCAAGAGAAAGCAGCCTGTGTTCCCCACATGGAGTCGGTGATTGATAGCTCGGGACTTAATTGGGACATAAGAGTCACCGGAAAGGAGAGGAGTGGCAGCTATGCGGGGAAGGAAGGAAAGTATTTCTCGCCCATTCCTCTTCAGGCAAAATGTCCCCATGCTGGCTACCATAGTGTGGGACAACCTTGTTGCGTTAAAACTCTGCTGCACATTCTTCAATAGTTGGAAGATAAAGTAAGCGCTCCTTAGTGGGCTTTCCAAGATCCTCAGACCTGCACCGAGACCCCGTTAAATTGTTAATCCTTCCACCTACCTTTTACCCTGCCCTGCCGAGTGTCTTCCAGTCGCCTGGACATTGTGGGTCCTTAGGTGTACCAATTCCTGTCATTGACCCAATCAACACAGGATGTTTCTATGGGGTCGTTCCCATTTTGACTTTTAAATTTTATTCATGCTTTCCATCTTAAACACTTATACACTTCTTCATGTGCTAGAGATTGGGGTTCAGTTCTGAAGCCATTTTAAGTACTGGTGGTTTTTTTAGATTGTCGGGTTGTGATGTAGAGAACCCAGACTGGTGATCCGTGAGAGTTATTAAACTATAGAGAAAGAAGGTGATGATTACTCGCGCAGAGGGAAACAGCCACCTGCTAAACGTGTTTCAACATGCTGAGGAAGTGAGGGTTCACTCCGGCTGGGATTGGTAGTTCAGATGTCCATGGAAGGAGTCAGTCAGTCCCTGAGTTGCCAAGCCGGTGACTGCTTAAAAATGAGTATTATTTTTTTCTTTTTTGTTTTTTTTGTTTGTTTGTTTTTTCGAGACAGGGTTTCTCTGTGTAGCCCTGGCTGTCCTGGAACTCACTCTGTAGACCAGGCTAGCCTCGAACTCAGAAATCCGCCTGCCTCTGCCTCCCAAGTGCTCGGATTAAAGGCGTGCGCCACCACCGCCCGGCTAAAAATGAGTATTAATCCAACTTTGGCTCCCATCCGTAGGCTTCCTATTCCACTGTAAAACAGCTATGGAGTTCAGTGACAGGAAACAACAACGTTTTGGAGGTATGTGGATTATCACGGTGGTGTACTCTGAAGTACACAATTTTTTAAAACTCCTGGATTCTAAGTCAATGTAAAAAAAAAAAATTATTAAAAAAGCAGCCAGGCAGAATGGCCTACAGGTAGACATGTAGCCACCAGCATCATACACAAACACACCAAACAGGAATTGTCCTCTGTGCTGACAAGATAAGCCGAGTGCAATTGATCTGTAACTCCCGAGTAACTCGGAATACCAGTTGAAATGGATTTTGACATTAGCTTCATATTCAAATCATGTTTTGGATGTTTATTTAGAAAGTCACTTTTTCTCCTCTGCCCTTAACAGTGCGTTAAGCACAGTATGACACCGTACCTGCTCAGACCGGATTTAGGCACTAAGCAAGGCAGGTGTTACACACCATTGGGTCCTTAGTTACACTGCTGCAGCAGCAGTCAGAGGAGAAAGATCCCTAAGTTCCTGTGACTTTGTGGGCCCCGGGCTAGACTAACCTAAGCTTGCAAAGTTACGGAACTGTTAAACGGAGGTTAAAGCTTTTTCTTCATTTTATGCAAATTTTCACATACTGTCATCTTAGTCAATATTTCTCTCAGTTTCCACAAGTAATATTGCTTACAAAGGACTGAGCGCGGGAACCCCAATGGAAGATTTAGGGGACGGACTGAAGGAGCAGAAGGGGTTTGCAACCTCACAGGAAGAACAACAATATCAACTAACCGGACACCCCCTCCCACCCCCCAGAGCGCCCTGTGGTCTAAGCCAAGAGCTCCCAGGGGACTAAACCAACAACCAAAGTTTACACATGGAGGGACCCATGGCTCCAGCTGCATATGTAGCAGAGGATGGCCGAGGTTCTTGGTCCTGTGGAGGCTCCGTGCCCTAGAGTAGGGGGATAATAGGGAAGTGGGGCAGGAGTGAGTGGGTGGGGGTGCACCCTCATAGAGGCAGGAGGAGGGAGGAGGGAGTGGGGGGGAAGTTTGGAGGGGAAACTGGGAAGGGAAATAACATTTGAAATGTAAATAAATAAAATAGTGAAAAAAAAATTAACTGGGGCCAGGCGGTGGTGGCGCACGCCTTTAATCCCAGCACTTGGGAGGCAGAGGCAGGCGGATTTCTGAGTTCGAGGCCAGCCTGGTCTACAGAGTGAGTTCCAGGACAGCCAGGGCTATACAGAGAAACCCTGTCTCGAAAAACAAAACAACAAAAATAAAAACAAACAAACAAACAAAATTAACTAGGAAGACTATGTGATGATATCCAGGGCAGCCATTTAACTACTTCCCTGCACGGGTTTTATACACTGGAGGAGCTACAGAGCTCAATGTGTTGGGAAACAGATCCCATAGTTTCTCCCTCTTCTGAAACCCTAGGATGATGCTTCTTACGGTACAGGAAGCACTCTTGGGAATGGCTTCTCCAAGTTTCTGCGGTGGGTCATCAGCAGAACGGGACCGCAAATCACCCCATGCCTGTGCGCCAAACTTTTATCGTACCCACTCTCAGGCCGTTCTTCCTCCTGGAAGAGTATTATCTCTTATTCTCAGAATGAGCAGATGGAAATAATTGGCTGCAAAGAACTTCCCCGAGGCAGCGTGGCATAGAGCAACCCCGTAAGGAAGCGTGTGGAAACCAGCATTCTTGGGTGCTAATCATTCACCAAACAGTGGGACACTCAGCTTGGTACTGTGTTTAAATGGCTTTAAATAAATAATCTACCACAAGGATCAGTGCAAGAAGAAACGCGATGGAAATTTACTACAGTCAAGAGGGAAAAGCGGCTCAGCCAAACTCAGACGTGTGCTACGGAGTTCAGCGGACAGTGCTTCCTCATCTCAAAGTAGAGAAACGTGTTCTTAAGCTGACCCATGAGGGAAAAAAGGCTTGAGGGGAAAATCGGAGGTACAAGGATACCCAAAGACCAGAAACAGAGCCTGGGCCTTGTGCATCCTTCAGAAATAAAGGGGAGCAGGAAGCCCAAAGTTCCCAGCAGCTGAAGGGATCTAGAGAAGGGAATGGAGATTTCATGAACTCTCCAGAAGAACAACTTGTTGGGGGTGCTTGCATTTGTCAGGGTGGTAATTCTGTGGCCATAATTACATTTCGCATTTCAGGCATTTATACAAACCACTGATCTGGATCTCTCTCTCTCCCTCCCTCCCTCCTTCCCCCCACCTCTCCATTTTATGGAAACCCATTGTGAGCCCAATGCCCCATAATTCACTTTTCCTCCACTTATCTGCTTGTAACACGTTGCTTCCTGTAGAGAAGGGACCATTGAATTTTCAAATAGCACACACAAAAAATTACACATTTCAACTGAAAACATATTTTTTTAAAACCAACTGTCAAAAATGCATGATTGGGAAATCAGTTGTACACCTGATTTCTTAACAGTAGATTAGAGAGACTTAGCAAGTGGCTTTCGGGGAGTGGGCATGTGCGAGGTGTTTTCTTATTTTTAGACTGGGCCATCCTTCAAGATCTTTATTGTGCTCCTTTTGTCTTCCCCAAACATAGGCTGCATCTAGCTTAGCCAGCTCTTCCTACAGCTCCTTATTCGTATGTTCCCAGAAAAATAAAATGTTTTTATCTCTTTAGCATAAAACACGGCACCTTGGTTATCCACTACCAAGTGGTCAGCACTGATGTAAGCAACGCTAACTGGAACTGGAGGGTTGTATTTCTATATTTACATGGTATGTGTGTGTGTGTGTGTGTGGTATGTGTATGTGGTGTGTGTGTAGTATGTGTGTGTATCTATGGTATGTGTGGTGTGTGTGTGTATAGTATGTGTGTGTGGTGTGTGTAGTATGTGTGTGTATGTGTGGTGTGTGTGGAATGTGTGGTATGTGGTGTGTGTGTGTGTGTGGTATGTGGTGTGTATATGTGTAGTGTGTGTGTGTATGTGTGGTGTGTGTAGTATGTGGTGTATGTGTGGTATGTGGTATGTGTGGTATGTGGTATGTGTGGTATGTGGTATGTATGGTATATGTACTGTGTGTATGTAGTGTGTGTAGTGTGTGTATGTGTGTGTAGTGTGTGTGTATGTATGGTGTGTGTATGTGTGTGTAGTGTGTGTGTGTGTATGTATGGTGTGTGTGGTGTGTGTGGTATGTGATGTGTGTGTGTGTGGTATATGTAGTGTGTGTGTGTGTGTATGGTACATGTAGTGTATGTGTCTGTGTGTATGTATGGTATATGTAGTATGTGTGTGTGGTGTGTGTGTGTGTGGTATGTGGTATATGTGTGTGGTATGTGGTGTATGTGGAAAGTATATGGTGTGTGTGGATGGTATGTGGTGTGTGTGTGTGGTAAATGCAGTGTGTGTGTGGTGTGTATGTGTATATGTGGTATGTGTGTGTGCGTGTGTATAAAATAATAATAAAGAATAAGAAGCCATGAATTTGAGAGGATTAAAGGGCAGGCGTTGGAAGGGTTGGAGGAGGAAAATGGAGTGTGGAAATAATGTAATTATATTTTAAATTAAAACATCAGAGGTATCATTTTCCGAACCTTCAAAAGGAAGTTGTGTCTTCCCAGTGATTAATGGGTGTTCAACATCCTGTTTGCATGTTTCCGTGCTGTTCATAGTACTATGGACCCATCACAGAATGAGTAATTAAAAAAAAATAACCCTTTACCCCAAAACTAGTAACACCAAGCTTTGACAGTGTGGAAGCCCTGGAGCTTTCACACGTTACTTGTCGAGATGCTTAATGTCATGCCCAGGCAAAAGGGTTTGACAGTTCCTTAGAAAGGTATATTTATACCTACTGCATGGCCCAACAATATTTTCTAAGTAGTTTTCTTTAGAGGGAAGGAAAATTTGCATTTACATTTAAAAACTGTAAAAATTATAAAGTAGCATATTAATAGTTGCCTCAAACTGAAGACAACTCAAATTTTCTTCAGCAAGTCAATGGTTAAGCCAACTACCATAAATCCAAATGGTGGAATATTACTCAGTAGGAAATAGGAATGGACTCATGGTGTGTGAAAACCATGGAGGAATCCCTAGTACATTTCGGGTAAGTGAACTAAGCCAGAGTCTAAAAATGTGGCCCGTGGCATCAGAATTGACACGGCAGTTTTTAAAAGAAAGAACTGTCCTGACAAAAATCAAGTCAGTGGTTTTGGGAACATATGGATGTCACAGACAAGACAAGGGTATAGTCGCCAGAAACAGCACAAAAGGAATCACCTAAATTACCAGTTACTTATAAAGCGGAGACAGTAGAAAACTATATCCTACGAGATCTGTGAGCACACTGAGGTGCTGCACGTAAAAGCACCTACCAGCTAGCACCTCACGTAACAGACGTTTGTCTCGTAGATATTTATGTTCCTCGTTGGTCAGCCATTTTGGGTAATGAGAGGGTTTCTAAGGAAGGGTTGGGCTGAGGTAAAGATAGAATGTTGCCTGGATCTCGTCAAGGGATTAGGGATTCTTTGGGGTTTAAAATTTCATCTCACCAGAAAGACCTGGCCGAGTTCACTAAATTCTCACCTTTAGCGTTGCCGTTGAGATGTGCCGCCCCAGACTTATTTTTAACATCCATCCTTTTCTATGTGCCTTTTCTTGAGTTTTCTTTATCACAAATTTTTCTCGAGAGTAATCCATTGAGACTTGCGCACGCTCTTGGCAATGGTTCCTCCTCCCTAGGGCAATTTGTTTTCCAGTGTATTCAATATGTACTGACAGGTTATAGATACTGAAGCAACTACAGATGTCAAAAGCTGAGAAAAGGGGTTCTTGTATGTTGGAAACTTCTAATGAGTCAGAAATATATATATATCCATCTCCTCTGGTCGAGTGTAGAGCCGGATAAGCACAAATCAGAAAATGAAAAAAAAAAAAAGGTGCTTTCTTAGTTAGGGTTTTACCGATGTGAAAAGACACCATGACCAAGGCAACTCTAATAAGGGCAACATTTAATTGGGGCTGGCTTACAGGTTCAGAGGTTCAGTCTATTATCATCAAGGCAGGAACATGGCAGCATCCAGGCAGGCATGGTGCAGGAGGAGCTGAGAGTTCTACATCTTCATCTGAAGGCTGCTAGGAGAAGACTGGCTTCCAGGCAGCTAGGATGAGGGTCTTAAAGCCCATGCCCACAGTGACACACCTACTCCAACAAGGCCACACCTACTCTAACAAGGCCACACCTTCTAACGTTGCCACTCCCTTGGGCCAAGCATTTTCAAACCATGACAGGCGCTGTACCCCACTGGGTAGCTTTACCAATGGGAACTGGGCTTTGAATCCCTCAAGAGACTTGAGACTCCATGGAGTGAGGGGGCCTGGTGGGGTGGGGCGGGGTGGAGTAGGGAAGGGTGGGGACATCCTTTTGGAGACAGGCGGGGAGAAGGGGGAGGGGGCTTGGGGGTGAGATGAGGAACTGTCAGAGGGCAGACTGGACTGCCAAAAAAGATTAAAGATAATAATAATAATAATGATACAAGTTAAAAAAAATAAGTATTGTTCTCGTGAATTGATAAGCATTGATAACCCTAATGAGTAAACCAAGCCCCTCCCAGAAAGACAAATCTCATGTTCCTTCTCATCTGGGGAATCCAGATGATGCGAAGGTCATCTTCGTGCATAGGGCATGAAATAAAGGGACTATTTAGGGAAGGAAGAGGTCTGATGGGATGGGGCTGAAAACGAGAGGCAAGGCTCAATGCATGCTGTGGACTTGCGTGAAAAATAATTTAAAGGAAAGAAAGTATGTATACTTTTGGATAAATAAAAAAACCTTTTCATATCTAAACTCAATCTGGCTCCAAGGACAGATTAAAAGGTTCTGCCTTCTTTTCTTGCCAGCTCTATTATCCTGTCTCACACAAAATATATTTGTCCCAGGACTGCAGGAACATTCTGGAAGGGCTGTGCTCAGACAGACATCTGGTCCCATTACTAGTGCTGTGACTGCCTGGAAGCCTCAGTTCCCAGATCTATAAAATTAAGAGAGTGACCATGTTCTTAATGGCAACTATGATTTTTTTTTTTTTTTTGTCCTCAATTATAGAGACAAACCCAGGCCTGGTGATGTTAGCCAAGCACCGTACCACCAAGCAGTCTGCCCAGCCTTTCCCGCAAAATTTTCTTTAAAAAAAAAAAAAAAAGACAAAAGCCTTTCTGAGTTGTCAGGCAGTCCTCAAAGTTGCAATCCCCCTGCCTCAGTCTCCTGAATAGCTGAGATTACAAATATATGCTACCATGCCTGGCTAGCTAGGATTTTTTTTTTTGAAACCATTTTTTTTTCATATATGTTGAATGAAAATTCCTCCCATCTTCCTCCCTACCTACCCATCTTCAAGTTCTCTCTCCAGGAAAACACACACACACACACACACCAAACAAACAAACAAACAAACAAACACCTCACAAAAACGAAAATCAAAGTAAACAATCAAAGGACCAATAAGATTTTAAAAAAGGGGGGGAGGAACAAACAAACAAACAAATGCCACAAAAATACCATTTCGTTTTTTCTGTCTTAGCCAACTACTCCTGGGTATGGGGCCTGTCCTCGAGTGTGGTTGATATACCTGGTGATATGCCACTGGAGGAAACTGATTTTTCACTTTACCAAAGAGTATCAACTGTAATTACCTTCTTAGGGGTGGTACCCCTGTCCACTTTCCCATTTCAATGCTGCAGCCCTGTCTGGCTTGAACCTGTGCAGGTCTTGCATGTGCCACCACAAGACTCCGTGAGTTCGTATGCGCGTCGTTCTTGTGTCCGGAACAGACTGTTTCCGTAGAGTTGTCCACCACCTTTTACAATTTTTCTACCTCTTCTTCCACGTAGATCCTTGAGCCTTGGTCAGGGGGTTGATGAAGACATCCTAATTAGGACTGAGACCTGCTAGAATATTATGGTCTACTTTGAGTGATTATCACTGAATGCCTGGGGTCCTGATCTGAGATAGCTCAGTTGTTCTGTATTAGGAGAATGTTACGCATAAGCACAAGGTACAAGAATGAGGCCCCTTATGCCTAATGCTTGTCTCCTCTGGACTAGGCAATCTCTAGGGTCCTTCTTGTCTTAGCATCCCACACGGACTATATGATTGATTCTCTTCTTGCTGTAGATGTGAAGCATTTGCCCTCAAAGTAGGTCAGCCATTACAGTAAACAGATTGCTGTTTACATGTAGCAAATGACAATTTGAGGTACCATAGGAAACTTAAATATCACAGATTCTTTGTAAAACGGAGAAGAATCCGAAAAAGCATTTCGCAAAGGGGAAAAGAAAATAATAGAAAATGAAATCCAGCTAAAAACCCAAGGGTTGATTCTAATGTAGCATTATGTTCTTGCGTCCTGTTTAGTCTTTCCATTTCATGCCCTGGTGACACTGTGTGAAATCCCCGGCATTAAAAAAAAATTTCCTCCTGCAAACATCTGATGGAATCCTGAGATTTGTTTAGGATTCTATGAAGAGAGAAATGCTTTTGCAGGCTCACTGAGTCAGACTTCAGCAGAGCAATCAAAATGATTGTTCTATTTAAAATTCACAGCAGAAACGATCACTTGAACGAGCCACAAAAGACATGACTCCTCTCACAGAAAGGCATTCAGAGTCCGGTTGCCACCCACAGTCCTCTCTGATGGAAGTTACCAGAAGCCTGGTAAACAGATCAGCCCAGCTAAATGAGGGCAAAGGGGGTGGTCACATGTTCTAAAACTAAACCGACTTTTGGGACTGGAATGATATTTTCGATTTTATATTTTACATGGAGATTATGTAAAAGGACTGATCCTGTGTAGACTTTTGTAAGGCATGTTTATAAACAATATATTTCTTAAAGCTGTCTTCAAGCTTCTCTGCAAGTTGGATTTAAAAACATGTGCTATAATAATGTTTTTAGTTTGTATATTTAAAATTTCATCCATTCAAACTCATGAGGGCTATTCCTGGTGCCCAAATACTTTGAAACTTTCACCCCAGTGATTTCTGTCTTTCTACCTTCTTTTCTAAGTATAGTTAGATTATTCTTTTTTACACACCTAGGGCTCCAACAAGGAGAAATGAACAGAAATTGAATTTAACCTCTTACTTGAACAGCTAACCTTTCAAAGTAAAGACACTTGTTCGTTTAGCTATAGAAACAATGAACCTGGGTATAGTAAACAAACGAGCTCTGTCATTGACTCAGGAGAGTTTCCAGGCCAGCCGACAGGGAAGAGAAGCCTTGGGCAGAGCCAGGGAAATCCTTGAGTTGTGGAGCTGAGCAGAGAGTAGAAAGGAGAGTTTCAAAGAGTGATCTGGGGGTTCGCAGGAAAGCCTCCTTAGTGAGCAGAATAGTGATCAGGATATGTGCCGGCAGAAAGTATCTCAGGCTGGGACGAAATGCTCAAAGATGTTAGAAGCAAAGCTTAGATCCCACAAGTGGCCGGTAAATGCTCAGCTTTCTCTCAGAGGAGAAAATTCCCCTGAAGCATTAGAGCACACAAGTAGAGGCTTGCCTCAGTGGTGGAGAAGAGGCAGGCCTGGAGAAAAACACTGCTTGCCTAGACAGTCTTAAAAAGAATAATGAATAGGATAAAACTGATTCCAAAAAGATTCAGAGTAGCTGGTAGCTAGCTAGTTTTTGTATTAGAATAAAATGCGAACACCCATGCCCAACACCTGGTCAGACGAAATACACAAAGTCTAGTATCTGTTCTGAAGGATTCAGTATCGGGTAACACCGTGAGGAGGAGAAAATTCTACCAAGCCAGATTAACCCACAGCTAAAAGATGTGAGAACCAACTGACAGGGCATGAGAACATTGTAATTCTATTGCCAAGGTTCAAAGCTAGAAGAACCACTGAACACAGGAATAGAGACAAAACAAACAAAGAGACCCAATCAGACATCAGAGGCAAAAATTAGAGGACCTATCATAGACATGAAACACACACACACATACACACACGTGTGTGTGTGCCTTATATAATCATATAATATAAATGTATAATTTATATTATATGTAATTTATATATTTAATGTAATTTAAATATATAAATTATATATATATATATATATATGTGTGTGTGTGTGTGTGTGTGTGTGTGTGCTTTATGTAGCAGAATTGATGACACATTGTTTCTGAAGGTCAGTGAACTTGGAGGCATAGCAACAGATGTCTAAAACGAGACAAAGGGTAAGAGGCCAGACCATAAGAAGAACAGGCCAACCAGTACAGCAGCTCGGAATGACCAAGTCTGTGCTTGAGTTTGTGAAAGGAAGTGGAGGGTGCAAAAAAGTATAGTTGGAGAATAATAGACAAAGGCTTTCCAATTCAAGAAAACTTTAACCCATCAAGAAAGTCAAGAACCCAGGGTTGGACCATTTGCTCCATCGTGCCAGAAGCTCTGGATTCTGTTCCCAGCAACGAAGGCAAAACTCAGATCCCTGATTCCCATGGACCACACCGTTACACCTGGCTGTAACCTAGTGGGATGTGGGCTGAAGGGAGGGTCACGATGGTAGGACTAATTTGGGCTTCATTCATAACAAGACACTGTCTGGAAACAGCAAACAAACAACAGCTAAGAAACTCCTAAGGTTTAATCCCAGCACTTGGGAGGCAGAGGCAGGTGGATTTCTGAGTTCGAGGCCAGCCTGGTCTACAGAGTGAGTTCCAGGACAGCCAGGGCTATACAGAGAAACCTTGTCTCGAAAAACAAACAAACAAACAAACAAACAAACAAAGGAAACTCCTAAGGCCCTCAGAATGAGGAATGTGGAAGAATACTGTACCAACTCATGGATTAAACAGTAAACATCACTGATAATGAGAAAACATTTCATAAGTTAAAAAATAAAGCAATATATGCTGAGGAACAGGGATGGAGATGATATCTGATATCTTGTCCAAAACAACAGCACTGGAAGCAAAACAAAGCAACCTTTTAAAGGACCGGCTGGCAGCAAACCCCGCCTGTCTAGAATTTAGTACCCAATGAAGGCATCTTTCAACAAAATGTAACGTGAAGCTTTTGTCCAGCACTGAAAGGTGGTAAGGGTTTAATACAGGTCATCTTGCATTTGTAGAAGGAGTTGCAGGAGTCCCTGAGGCACACGTGAATAACACCACCTGGAAATCGCTTATACATGAAGGCAAGAAAGTCCTGCTCTCAGGCTCAAACATCTCCCGGGAATTTTACTATATAAAGCACAAAGATAGGATGCAGAGCTGTACTGTACATGGAAGCAGACTGCGTAAGGGCTGTACAAAAACCAAGGGAGGAGAAAAGAAAATCAAGGACGATGAGGTTCTTATACTGTGTGAGAAACAGTAAAATATCACTTAAAGTTAGTTTCCTCTGAGTTAAAGATGTGTATTACAAACCCTAGGGAGTTTTCTAAAACAAGAAAACAAATTTATCCAAAAGAAGTCAGAAAAAAAAAAAAAGGTTAACAAGAGAATGTGCAACAAGAAAAAAAAAAAACCCAACGAAATATTTAAAGTTTACTTAAAAAAAAAATCACACGATGTACTGATAATCTAAAATGATCTAAAGACATCAAATTAAAGGCAGAGTTATTATTTTGGATAAAAAGACACGGGTAAGAGACCAATCAAATTGAAAGGCACAAGTAAATTGGAGAGTAAAGTTATAGATATTGTCTGTTACAATCGCGCTAAGTAGTTTTCAGAGCTAAGGATCTTATTTAAAGATAAATAAATTATAACAACAAAGAAAAACATTGCTGGTGTTATCTAAAAGAAGCAGCCTATATGGAACACGGTTTGGAAGTTCTTTATGTAGTTGTCATGTGATCCAGCCTTTCCACCTCTTGGCTTTTTTTCTTGAGAAATTCATGTGTATGCCCACAGAAAGGCTTACACGGAAAGATTCATCAAAGGTAGATTTGTAACAGCTTCAAACGGGAATCCACCCTCCTGTTCATGAAAAACTAGGCAAACTGTGTGAGGCCCATTTGATGGAATACTAGTTAGCAATAAAGGAAATAAACTTGAGGCATGCGGTTCCATGAATGATTCTGAGAATAGATGAACAGTTTAAACAAATGGCCAAAGGGGATGGCAGTCTTATAATCCTATTTGCATATAAGCCTAGGAAATGTAAATTTGTGCACAGTCACAAAGAGCAAATCACCGGTTGCCTGGTAACCACTAGTAACAGGGGAGGCAGGAAGGAAGGGGGTGATGACCAAGAGCCACAGTTTAACTTAGGGGAGTACTGTGAAGATTCATTATCCTAACTGTGGAATAGATCCATGGTCATATAGAACATACGTACACACAGCACAGATCATGACTTAAAATTACTTACTTTAAAGCATGAAGTTCCCTGAGTATCAATTAAAATTCAGTAAAACTGTCAACACATGGAAAACAGTAGAGTGCAGATAAGGTATTTCCTCAGGGTAATTAGGATGCAGATAAGTCACATTCTCTCTGCTTTATTCTTTGAGCATCACCCTCCCGTAAGCAGAAAAGCAAACTTGATAACTGTCTCCAACAGAAAGCACAGGCTAACTGAGGCTCTTTCTTACTGGCTGTATTAGTCAAAAAAACACTGTCGTGTCATCTTTTAGCATCCGCCTGTACGATTTTAATCTTTTTCAAAATGGAAATTGACAACCTCACCCCAAATCTCCTAAACCACCCAAGTCTTTTTTTTTTTTTTTCATGTCATAGTTACAAATGCCCATCATTTGTAAGAACCTCAGGCATATCTGGCTTGCTGGTTTTTTTCTTTGTAGAGACGCAGGGCTGGTTGGAGAAGAGTAGAGTTGTAGGCGTGGTAGAGAAGAGTGATCCGCTTTGGGTGATGCAAGAAGTTGGACCTGAACTGGTGCCTGATGATGCCAAGAGTGAACAGTTAGCTCAGCCTTTCAGAATCTGTGGGGCTTCAGTGTAGAGACCCATTAATCAGTATTTGCTAAGTTCAGACGCAATGGTACAGATTGATATTCTGACATGATATTATGTTTTAATAGCCATTGACTTACAGTCATCAAAATGAACACTCTGGTAACGTTCTGATTACCTCTGCTTCCTATATGAGTGAGCTTTTCTTGGGGAGGGGACACAGTAGGAAGAAGATAATCTGCCCTGTTCATCCATTGGTTCAGCCATTTATGCTATTGTATCTAGGACATGGCCCATTTGTTTCCATTGAAGAAAACATGAAGAAGGACCAACTCTGCTCTTCTTATCTGTTTTCCCTCCCCTCTGGATTTCTCATTTTACTGGGTCTCTATCTGTTGCTATGTACGTGTTCACTACAAAACCAGCAACAGCTCTTTTGGGGTTGCTGGGAATATTCAAGTCTTTTTAAAGAGAGTCAACACATAAGCTACGCATGAAGGTTAAAGAGAGAAAAAGAGGATACGTGTAAAGTTGAAAGGAGGGCAGGTGGAGACAGCACAGATCCACAGATCCGTCAGAATGGATGGGGACCATCAAGCACGTAAACTAGTTATTAAAAGTCCACAGTAAATAAAGGGGTTGGAGTCTTGTCATGATCACACCACAGGATAACCAAGTCTTCTCAACCAACACTTCCCATTCCACCGCCCTTCCAATTCCTGTCTAAAACGGAATCACACGACACATTTCTTTTGAAGAAGGGTCTCATTCTGTAGCTCAGATTAGCTTCAGTTCAAGGAAATCCTCCTGCCCCTGCTTCCCAAGGGTTGTGGTTATAGTGTATCACCATGCACAGGCCTTACAAACTCTTTGTGGAGGCTTTTCAGAATTTCTCGTGATCTGTATGAGCAGCGCTGGAAGTAAAGGCCAGTCAGGCGAGGACACCACAGAATCTGCAAAGTAGCTGGAGCATCATTTGATTGAGGCTGTGCCGTTGGGTCTCCAGTTCAGAGTAGTAAGAACTACGGGTCTTACTGGAACAGGCTGAGACTCACTGTTTCCATGGCCCTCAAATTTCATGGGTGATATCCCTGTCTGTGGATTTTTGTTGACAAAACTTGGTTAGACAAGTCTTTTGTTGCTAACAAAACCCCCAAATTCCAGTTCTATTATTTATTAACTAGGAGTCCTGGGTAGAGCCCAATGATGTCTCTGGATCTCATATGTAAAATAAGAATAGTAATACATGGTTTTATATGAACTAATGAAATAATATAAAGTGCTAGGTACAAAATAGATGCTTAACTAATATTAGTTTATTTTCCTGAACACACATTTCTTCTTCATCTGAGCCTGAACTAGAAGGTGTCACCCTCTTAATTTCTGAATATCAACAACTCCACATATTTAAGGCTGTAAACAAATATGCCACATGCCTCCGCTCTGGGACCAGCTGCCAGTCCCAGAAGCATTTTTGTCATCTGACAGTTGAGGCATGAGTGAACACTGACACAGTTAGTCATGAGACAAGACCTGCAGATGGAAGACTTTGAAACCTAGAGTAAAACTGTGGCTCAGAGCCCATGCCTGCCACCAACGTTGCATCCCGTTTGCTAAAGCAAAAGCATCTCTTTAGAAGTGAACTAGAGGCCGCAGACCATCTCTGCTTCTAGGCAAGTATTTAGGGCAAACCCCAACCCATTAAAAAAAAATCTGGTCTTAGTCCCCAGTCTCTTATTTCCATATTTACCCAAAGAACAAATCAAGCAAGATATCCTGACAGTGGAGAATGTAAGCACAAGCTACACACACACTCAAGCAGCACAAAAGAATGTCTTTTGACAAGAAAACAAGCAACACTTGTTACAAACTCACTACTCAGCCCTAGGAGCCTTGTGGAAAACCATCTTCTTTTCATCACAGCCCAAAGCCAAAGAGGCTATACACACACTCTGACCAGGCCCCTTCCAGACAGAAGCGAGTCCTGCGGTTGTTACATACCTACCTCCAAGCCTGCTGTTGCATTCATAATCCACATGCTGGGAAAGGTATCACCAGCCCTTAGCATGACGTCACTAAGCATGAAGGGAGGCCCACCCACCAAGCATTATCACGCTACTGCTAAAAGAAGTGGAAAGGCATAGTTTTAAATAGTTAGTTATTTTTAATCAAAATCAGACACATTTTTAGAAGGCTGAGTGTCAACTGCCTTATAGTAAGACGAGAGGGCTTGTACTCGTTCCTGCCAACAGCAGCCTCTTCCATTAAAGTCAACCTCTTCCAAATCTCTCATCTGATTCTTCTTCTCTCTACTGCCGTCCTTCTTAAGAACTTTAGGCTTGATTTTACCAGTGTAAGGATGAGTCTCTGCTGATCCATGTCACATATTATAGTTTTATTTTCTGAACATGATGAGTCACTGCTGATCCATGTCACATATTATAGATTTATTTTATTTTCTGAACATGTTTTTTTGTCCCTAAAATTATCACATCTTTTTTGAAGAGTACACTTGACTTAGAGTCTCCATTTCCCCCTAAGCTTACTATACATCCCCTAACAGCCAACATTTTGATTGTCACCTCCACTTATTACCTGTCCGGTGACTTTGCATGTCATTTTGCCACTGGAGACCTTCTCTTAAGTGCTAATTGGGCCATCAAGTTAACTGGTTCAAGTTGGACACACTTTAATCTGGATCTGAGTCATGTTTTCTCTTACTACATTTTTTTGAGTGATGGTTAGCTCGTTTTTAAATGGCACAATAAGACTAGTTACAAAGGGCCCGCCGAGGGGGGAAATGCTTTACCAATGATTTCATTTACAATTCAGACACTTCCAAAATAGAAAATTAACGATTTATTCATTTGTGGTAATGGCAGTGGATGATCATTCCCACGAAGGGCAAAATATAAACAGCCTGATAAAGCAGCAATCTAAAAATGGTACTCTCCAGACGAGAAGCCAAGAGACTGGGAGAAGCTTAAAAACCTTCCACTCCCCTCTTGAGCTCCATAACATCTCTGATGGCTAATTGTCATCTGATTTTAGAGATTCACTATAATTGAATACTATGTATAATTAGCAAGGAAAATCAATTCAATGACCAGGAAAAACGAAATGAGCTATACACTCACGGGGAACATTCATAAAGCCTTCTCTGCTGGGTTTAGTTCCTGCTTTCTGTTCAAAATAGCAGCACTGAAGCATTTAAAAAATGCCCATAATTGGGGTCAGTGTTTGGTCAGACACCCCGCCCCCAAAATGATCTCAAGCCAACCAGCATATGCTGGGCAGCACTCTTCCATTAAAATAAAACTTTAGCTTCAACGAGCATGTGATCCTCTAACTTTCCCATTAAATAAAGTTAATGAGTTTTCTTTTTACCCAAGTGCTATAAAGGTGTGAGTCTCAGAAAAGGAAATCTCGATATATCAAAGTCTGTGTCTAAAAGCGAAGCTCTCGGAAGGAGACAACGTGTACGTTAATTCCAATGCCCCTTTTAAAAGCGAAAATAAAAAGTTTAACATGGAAAGGCAAGAGATGAAGCTCAAGGTTCTTACCCAGAGAGACACATTTAAAAAAGAAATCGGGCAAAATTCAATGTCACAGTCAAGGGGGACAGTGAGACAGAGTGATAGGGTGCTGGAGTTTTTCCCAGCTTGCTCTGGAGAAGCTTGTGCCTTTTGTGTGACCTGGGAAGAGACAGAAAGGAATGCTGACATTTCTGAAAGATATTAACATGTGTCCTGAATGTCAGTCCTCAGAGGTTGCCTGCTCATGCCCCTGAATCCACGGTGTACTGGCAGACTCATCTTTAAAGCTGCCACTTGGTCTTCCTGAGTATCAGTATCGTAAACTGCAAAGAACAGCGTTGCCTTCAAGTGCTGTTCTGAGAATAAAACTTAACAGAAACAAATTGTATTCCCAGAGCTTCCATAGGGCCTTGAAGAGTCAGGCCACAAGCGTGTGGCCGCTTCCATTCCCCAAAAGTCCCCAGATAAATGTGGAAAAAGCCAAGGCAAGATTTCTTTCCGTCTTATCTTTCAGCCTACAGACACTCTTCCGCCTGGCTAGGACGTCCTAGCCATCGGTGACTTCTCATGTCACATTTGGAAGTGTCCGTCGGTGTCTGGGTTCTGATCCATTCAAACAAGCATATCTTAAAGCCATTTGGCTTCTTGTCTTTCTCTAAGTGGAAATCTCCTCTAACAACCAGCTGAAAAGCTCTTCAGAAAAGCTGTAAGGGAGTAGAGACAGAGGCTGGCAGTTAAATGGGCTGCCTGCTCTTGCAGAAGACTAGCGTTCGGTTCCCCACACTCACACAAGGCACCTGTAACTCCACCTATAACTCCGTCTCCAAGGGATCCAGTGCACTCCGTGGATATCTAAGTGCACACCCACACTCAAACAGAAAAATAAACGGCCTGCAAATTACATTCACTTTGAGAGGACAGGGCTCAATATATCTGATGTCTGACTCTATGTCCAAAGATTCTAAGATGGTTAGTCTTGGGGAAAAATACAGCTGTAGAGTCTGAACATTCCTGTAACTTAACTTTGCTCCCTGCTCTTGGTCAAGACAAGTACTTCTATAAAATTGGGTGGAGAGAGAAACAAGGCTGGCCTGAGAGGAGCCTGGGATATTCAGAAGCTGAATAGTCTCTTCTCAGATGCTAATTATCTGGCGAACTTCCTGAGCCAACTCAGGCAGTCCAGGCCCTCAGGGGCACATATTTTGCACAGCCAAAGTCCAAGTCTCTATTGGTGAGCACATTTCTCTTGGCATGGGGCGAGGGTGGGGTGGGGTGGATTCAGATACTAGCTAGGAATCACTGCTTTGAGTCCGTGTCAATTTTAAAACCTGATAAATCTGCATATGTAGATTCTAGCCATAGAGAGGCATATAAGGTTAGAAGGCAATCCTAGACCAAATGTGTTCCATGCTCACGAGCCATATTTGGTAAAAATAGATGGTGTTTTACAAGCAACGATGTGTAATGTAAAATGTCAGTGCATGGATATCATGTACGAGCGTCAACGTAGAAGCATAGTGTTACCTTAAGAGCTCTTCTGAGAATGAAACTCCACAGAACCGGATTGTATTTGCAGAGCTCCTGTAGGGTCTTGAAGATTCAGGCCACGGGCAGGATATTATCTCAGAACATCGCCAAAGACACAATGTATCAATGTATCAGTGTAGAATACATCCCTACATTGAGAACAATATACTCTGTTCTCAGTGACTTCATACTACAAGAATTAAGGTATGAAACCTAGCAAACAAGATAAGAATATTGCAACTATCAAAAGGCATACGTACGTACCAATGGCTACTTTTGATGTTATTTGCTGTCTTCACTACATGCAAAGCATGGTGCCACATACTTTACTGCCACTGTCCCCTTAGTCCTCTCAGCTCCCTGAGACAAGGGCGTAAGACATGAATACATTTTACACATTAGGGATCTAAGATGTGGAAAGGTCCGTTTTTTTATATTGACATATAAAGGAAGTGGTGACTCTGCTGAGCTTGGTATCAATATGAGAGATGTGGACCAGGGATGGATTCAGAGAGATAGTGTGATGTCTGTGGGTCCTGGGCTGGGGGAGGTATGGTGTTCATCACATGAATAGCAACAGTTCAGAAGCCTTTCAAGAGACTGGATCAAAGATGGCTACAGAAAATACCCAAGGTCATCTCCGAGAGCAACCTTCAGTCCCTGAGAACTGCAAGGATCATGTTCCGCCTCCGGGCGTAATGCTAACATCTGAGTAGCTTAATCCCGAGCGAATCCACTGCGGGATTAAGTCCATCATGAAATGAAGACATGGACTATCACTCCTCGTGCTATGATTGCTTGGAAAAAAAAAATGTTTTCCTAAGACAGTTCCCATTTGTTACCTAGTCATTCATCCTTCCTGTATCTTAGAGACTGTTTTTTTGTTGAGTGTTTATCACATAAATAGCAGTGATGAGCAAAACCCAGCCTCTGCCCAGTACAGTGGTGGAACATGAATCACCTGGGGCCCTTTAACTAAACATGTCGATATTGTGACGCACATGGGGCTGGGGGAAGGGAATCTCATACACAAAATTGAGATCCACCATGGGTCTGAATGGAAAATAGCATTTACCTAAGCTCTGTGGTAGTAGATACAAGTCAATGCAAGAAGACAGAGACAGGATTGCAAAGAAGAGCATCTTTTGAGTGGAGTCCTAGGATTGGGTAAAAACTGGATTTAAGAAGTAAATAGGTTTCTTCACTATGATGTATATATACTTTGTATATATTTGGCCCAAGGAGTGGCGCTATTAGAAGGTGTGGCCCTGTTGGAGTAGGCGTGGCCTTGTTGGAGTGGGTGTGGCCTTTTGGAATAGGTGTGTCACTGTGGGCGTGGGCTTTACAACCTTCACCCTAGCTGCCTGGAAGCCAGTCTTCTGCTAGCAGCCTTCAGATGAAGATGTAGAACTCTCAGCTCCTCCTACACCATGCCTGCCTGGATGCTGCCATGCTCCTGCCTTGATGATAATGGACTGAACCTCTGAACTTGTAAGCCAGCCCCAATTAAACGTTGTCCTTATAAGACTTGCCTTGGTCATGGTGTCTGACCACAGCAGTAAAACCCTAAGACATTCACTACAAATATTTCCAGTATCTTCAGTAATCTAAATGACTCTTCAAGAACAACTCTGTATACTCACCCACAGTTACACCACACAGCATTTTGAGACTCTAGGATCTCATTTAAGGAAGTCCTACTTCCACATATGTAAATATAGAATGGGAGGAGAATGTAGAAAGGGGCGGGTAGAATAATTTGGTTCCTGAATTTAAGAAGATTGATAATAAATTAATCTTCCAAAAGAAATCTTCTTAATCTTAATCTCTAAAGGATCTTAAAAGGAATTTTAATTCGGAATAAAGAGCTGTTTATAAATAGCACAAAACGCCATACACTAATATGTTCAATTTTGCCAATTGACTCTTAATTAGTTTTTGAAAAGCCTTTAATTATTTATTCTAGTTTCCACAAAAACGGGGCTTGGTTCAACATTTCTAAATGTAAGAAGGAGAGTATGAATGCTGAAGGAATTAATTATATTCAGGATCTGGGCTAGAATTAAGGCTGAGATTTACTAATCTTTTGAGTACAGCCTGTGTTCTTAATCTGCAACAGGAAGACTGGCAGTGTGTGCTAAATGAGAATTACGTTGGGGAAGAACTCCATGAGACCTCGTTTTGATGGGAAATAACTGAGATTGCCTATTATGGATGTTTTCTGAACAAACATGATTGCCAGGATTATTCATTGATTAACCTTTGCATATTAAGTACGCCTGACTGGGATTTGAAAGTCATGAGTCTATTTTAGCTATATAGCTTTGAAAAGCAACCTTTGACCTATTTAGGGGATGCAATAAAGACAAGAACTTCAGTCTTACGTATAGAAGTCTTTTATCGCCCGGGACATTCCTGAACGGCTCTACTCTGCCATGCGTCCGCGTTATTGATTTTTGAATCAAACGAAACAAACGACACAAAGCCTTTATTGATTTCTTCTAAATATCAGAAAGAAATAACTTGCTCCATGCCCCAGCTTTCCAAATGTTTGCCACGAGACATGGATGGCCAGCTGGGCATGGCAAAGCACGCCTTTAATCTCAGTGTGTGGATGGTGAGCCAGGAGAATCAGGAGCTTGAGACTAGCTTGAGTTATATAGCAAGACTGTATGAAGAAGGAGGAAGGTGGAGAGAAGAGGGAGGGGTGGAGGGAGGAAAGGAGGGAGGGGGAGAGGGAGGGAGGAAGGGAGGGAAGAAGGGAGGGAGGGAGGGAGGAAGGGAAAGGGGAGGTATTCTAGTTTGCTTCTGTGCTTGCCAACTTGAGGGGGGGAAAGGCTTTATTCTATCTTTACTTCTGCATCATAGTCTGTCAACTGAAGAAAACTATGGCAGAGACCGGAGGCAGGAAATAAAGCAGAGGCCATAGTGGCATGGCGCTTGTTCTCAGACTCACGATCACCCCACTTTCTGATAGAACTTACGACCACCTGCCCAGGTGTGGTATTGCCCACAGTGGGCTCGTCCCTCTCACATCATTCAGCAGTTAGGAAGTTGCCCTAATTGATGGCCAATCTGATGGTGGCATTTTCTCAACTGAGATTACTTCTTCCCACACACATCTAGGTTGTGTCAAGTTGACAAAAACTAACCATTACAGTGGGGCTGGCCTAAAACTGCTTGTATTCTAATGCTAATTTGGGGCCCCCAAGACTGTCAGTGTCCCAGAGATGGGAGAGTCCACACATAGTGATGGGTGAATAAAGATGTCAACAGCCGATAGCTGGCCAGAGAGACATAGGTGGGGTTGAGGTTCCAGGTGCTTGAAAAGAGAGGACCATGCAGAGAGACAGGAGGAAGAAGCTGCCTTGGTATGAAAGAGGAACGCAGGAGAGGAGAAAGGAAAAGCCATCATGGGTTAGCTGAGCCCTGAAAACATGGCCATGAGGGCTGCCCAATGGGAGTTAAGAGCAACCTAAACGGATCATAGAAAATAGCAAGTAATAACTCAGGGTTATCAATAGGGAAATAGATTCTACCAGCATGGCGGGTAGGCAGCTGCCCAGCTATTGTACTTGATAAAGCTTATTAAAAATATAAAGGCTGTGTGTGGTTTTTATCCAGGACTCAACAACGAAGGTGGAGTAGATGCCCCGGGGGTTGGGATTTTGAATAATTTTTACTACAGGGTCACTAACATTTTTAAAAGCATAAGCTTCTTCAGAGTCACTATGGTTCCAACCCAGGGCCAGAATCAGGAACCACGAGCTACTGTTGTTTAACTCCTTGAAGTTTCTCCCCTTTTGGGTTCTCCGTTGCCACTTAGCAAATCACACACTCTCTGTACGTCGTCTTCCTCCTGTGTGAACCGTGTGAGGATTCTCAGTCCCAACTGAAATCAGTACGTTTTAATCTTCCTGGAAAACACTAAAGAATCAAGCAGAAGTGTTTGAGCTTTTAAACTTGAGAAGAAGAGATGGAGTAGAGGTTTGAAAATAAAGGCAAACGCTAACTTCATGACAGAGGCCGAGCAAAGTCACACACACACACAAACACACAGACACACACACACACACACACACACACACGATTCTGATGGCTTGTTCCCCATCTTTGGTCCAATCAGTTCTTCACACATGAGAAATAGGGTTAATTATTATAGAATTGAAAACACATGGTGTTTAAATGCTGCTGTGCCAGGTGCTACCACCATAGCAACAAGATGGGACCTCTGCACACTGCAGTGTCTTGTGCTGTTAATGCCCTTTCTGACTACTTCTTATGTAATCTCTGAAGGAAAGCCCAGTGAGGTAGCAGGAATCCTGCTCTTTTCCTTTGATATAGAGAATAGTGACGGAGACCAGAGAGAAGCCAGAATTCTAGAATCCAAGAGTCCAAAGGTAGCGTTCATTCCAGGAAGTCTGATTCCTGCAGAGGAACGCCATCACCAGCAAATCCGTTATGAAACAGTGTGCTGTCTCCTTCAATCCAGAGGGTTTGTCCATCTCCAACTCCATCTAGTTACTGTGAAGAAGAACCAAGAGAATCGGTTTCCCTCTTTGGGTGTTTTCTGGGAAAGTGGGAAGCTTGATTATCAAAGGGACTCTTTCTTTGCTACAAAGGCAAGTCCTCTCAATAAGCACATTAGCGTTCCTAGCACATCAGTAGACGCCCACAGCTGCCCTAGTTCAATCATTTCAGAAAGGACTCGTCAAACTCAAGGAAGCGAACCAACCCAAACCATCACTGTTGAGTGCAGTGCCCTATGAAGCTTCAAGGACCAAAGAGGACGCTTCCTCACCTCTGTTTATGTGACAGCCATCCTAAGCAGCTCCGTCAGCTGGGCAGCAAGCTGCAGGATTTAGGTAACAAATATACTGAAGGGATTCAAGATACTGCCAGTCCTCCATGGGACATGGAGGCCCAGTGCTCTCCCTTAGATCTTGTTTCAAACTCCAGGTTTGCAGCTGGGTAATATTGGGCATACTGCTGCGTCTTTCTGAGCCTCGAATACTGGTGTTTCCCCGAGTACTAAAATGAGGCTAACATACCCTTCACAGGCTCTAGTATTAGATGAGATATGTTCTACTTCCATGGTGTGTGTAAAGCATGGTGTGTTTAGTATTTCCAGAACTATTAGCTTCTGTGTTTTCCTAAGCCACGTGCCCCATGAACAGATCCCCTTTCATATTAAGAGGAAGAAAGCAAAACCTGAAGCTTGGTGTTCTATGCTTTGTGTCAGCTGCAAAGGAATGGGGGTATCATGTAATCCATTGGGATCAAGAGCACGCTACATTGAGGATATACGAAACACACCCTCATGGAGCTTACCAAGGTGACTGGCCAACTAAAGGACATAAGTCATCAGATACTCTAAGTCTTACCCACGTTGGTTATCTATCGAAAAGAATTCACTTCTGTTTCTTAAAACCACCACCCATGAAACTATAATGTCCACAGACACATTTTTTTAATGTGAGGTGTCTCTGTGGTTAAAGGTATGGAAGTTCCTCATAGATGTTATGGTTTGAATCTGATGCGACCTCCATCCACTCATTATTTTGGTGCCTGGCTCTGGCTCATGGTTATTTGAAGGGTGTGAAGCAATCATAAGGAAAGTGTCAACTGAAACAAGTAGCTCGCTAGAGTGGGGACTTTACAGACTATCCTGCCCCTGGGTATCACCTGCTTTCTTTGCTTCTTGGTCTGTCCATGTGTGGACACCCACTGTTGGTTGCTCTTGGCACCACCAAGCCCTGAGCAGATGGGTTTCCTCTGGAACGACACGCTAAACCATAGGAACCTTGATCTAGTATATATGTTCCCTCCACTAAAATATCTGCCCGTTATTCTAATGGAGTGACTAAATACATTAATTTGATAAAAATATGCTAGATTCTTTGGGCAAGGACTGAGTACTGTCACGGCATTTAATTGCGCAGTTTTACGTTTGAAAGTTTGTCTGCTCTCCTGTGAGGTCAGCTTAAGGTGTTGTTATACACGCTTACCAATTAAGACTAACAAATAAATGAGACCTTCTATTTGGGACGAAAACTGAAGCCAGAAGACTGTCTAAGTTGAAACAGAGAGATGGAAAAGTGAGTTACCATGTGGAGAAGGAATAGTTGGGATGCCCATCTCAAAACTATTATAATGGCTCTCATAGTCATATTGTAGTACAGGAATATTGTTCATCAATTTTGTAATTTTTGTTCATATCTACTTTGTAAATGTAGTTTGGCCTGCATTAGTATATAAGTGCCATAAGCTAACGGTTTGGATACACATTCTATGGCCTTTGGAAACTGAACCCTTGAATACCAGTTTTTAAAAATGCTTTACGACTTTCTATTTAGATAAATGAGTCCTGAAAATAATTTTATTTTTTCCCATCCCATCCTAAATACCTTTATTACTTTTTCTTGCCATATTTCATTGGCCAGGACATACAGGAGAGTATTGAATGATAGTGACATACTACAGTTTGAGGAGACATAACTTATTTTTTTAAAGATTTATTTATTATATGTATATGAATACACTGTCGCTGTCTTCAGACACACCAGAAGAGGGCATTGGATCCCATTACAGATGTTGTGAACCACCATGTGGTTGCTGAGAATTTAACTCAGGACCTCTGGCAGAGCAGTCAGTGCTCTTAACCATTGAACTACCGAGCCATCAAGCCCCCAAGGCATAACTTTTGATCTTCATGTAAACCTGACTTTCCTTTGACTTGCTTGTGTGCCCTGAGTCAGTATTATCATCATCTAAGTGACAAGAGCGCTCAATCCATTGATCAGATAATATTTCACAGTTCAGGAGATATCCCCTAAAACAATAAAGGCATAGCAGTGAGCCTCTGACAGCGGGATCTGCTCATTCCCTCACAGTGCACCACCCAGGAAGGAGAGAAGGAACACGGAGGTTCTGGTTAAGGCACTGCTTCAGGAATAAATTCTGAGAAAGATACTATGCCATCTCCAAGAATTCAATGCACAATCTTAATGACTGTTATAAAAATATAAGGGCCCAAGAGCCAAGGAATACAAATAGGATCGGCCTTGTCTGTCAGGTTGACACTGCTCTTATTGATGCTCTCAGGGACGTTTGGCTTGCTGTTCGAACAACTCTGGTTCTGTGAGTGCACTGCAAGGGTCCCATTGACCTTTCTCCAGATCTCACTCTGGGAATGATGAACAGCCATGTGGAAGTGTAAGCTGAATAAACCCTTTCCTCCCCAACTTGCTTCTTGACCGTGATGTTTTGTGCAGGAATAGAAACCCTGAGTAAGACAGATGCCTGGTGTGTTTCTATATCTTAGCTCTTATGAAAACTGTTCCAGAGGACGTACAAGTTTGTCTGAATATGTTGATTTGGGGTCCTTTGGTAAATACCCAGGACTGGAGTAGCTGTATCACCTACTTTACATTCTACCCACAGTGCACGAGAGCTACCTTCTGTCCACACCCTTGCTAGCATCTGTAGTTACTTGTTTCTTCAGGACTGCCGTTCTGACTCTGGTAAGATGGACTCCTAATATAGATTTAATTTGCATCTCTCTGATGATTAGGGGTGGTAGTCATTTTGCATGTGTCTTTTGCCACGTGTCTTTCATCTTTTGATACCTTTTAATTAACCCATTTAAAAACATTAATTTATTTTTACATCATGTGTATGTGTGTTGTCTACATGTGCATGCGAGCCCATGAGTGCCTAGCCTGGTGGAGGCCAGTGGGATCAGATCTCTCTGAGGCTGGAGTTGCAGGCAGCTTGGAGCTACCCTGTGTGTTCTGAGAACTCAGTTCGGGACCTCTGAAAGAGCAGCAAGCACTCCTAACTGCAGAGCCATCTCTCCGCCCCCAGTTCATGCTAATTCATGATTAATTCATCCTAATTCGTTACTGATTGGATTGCTTCTCTACATTTCCACCCTCCTCTGTTTATTTAATTGAGAACTTCATGCATTCATACAGTATGCCTCGATCAGATCAATACATGATAAGACTTTCCCCCGCTCTGATCCACCTCGTCTTTAAGAGCTCTGTTCCTAAAAAGTATTAAGTATTAAGCTTTCTCCCCTTGGTTTTATTTTGTTTCTTTCCTTTGTTAGTCTCTCTTATACTGTATCCTCTTTACATCCTGTTCGCTCACTGTCGCCCTTCCCAGTCACCCCTTCCCACAGTCTTTCCCCCCTCTCCACTTCTCCTCTGAGTGGGTGGAGGCCCCCTGGGTATCCCTCCCTCGACCCTGGCATATCAAGTCTCTGCAGGGCTAGGTGCTTCCTCTCCCACTGAGGCCAGAGAAGACATCCCAGCTAGAACATATCCCACTTACAGGCAATAGCTTCTGGGATAGCCCCTGTACGGGACTATGAACATGTATGTGTTCAGGACCCACATGAAGGTCAAGCTGCACATCTGCTACATATGTGTGGGGAGGCCTAGGTCCAGCCTGTGTATGATACCTGGTTCATGGTTCAGAATCTGAAAGTCCCAGGTGTCTAGGTTAGTTGACTCTGTTGGTTGTCGTGTGGAGTTCCTATCCCCTTCAGGGCCTGCAGTCCTCCAAACTCTTCCATAAGAGTCACCAAACTCCAGAAGATGGAAACATTTTAAAGAACTGTATTCACTGTGTAATCCTTAGCACAGTGTTCGCCACAGAGGCTTACTATCCTGTGGGCAGCTGATTTTTTTCCAGTATTATTAATTTAAATATAATCAGTTCGCTAAACAGTATTTGTGATATATTTTGAAAAGTCTGATCAAGATTGTTAGTATGTAAATAATGCTGGCTGTACCCAGAACATAGGAATAAATATGACTGAGTATTCTTTCCCAATAGTTGTATTTATATGTTCTGACTTTTATTATCCAAGGACCATAAGTAGGTTTTAAAATGAGAAATTAGTTTTAATAACAATGATTATAATAAATGTGTTAAATAAATTAATAAACTAATTAAATAATTTATTAAATAATTAATAAATAAATAAAAATAAAGTATTGTTTATGCAGTAAACCAAAATCCTTGTCTGTGGCTGAGTATGGAGAACCATAATCCTTACCTCTGGAGCTATAGTTCTGATGGCAAGTAGTTATTAATTTTGGAGAGCTCATGATAATAATATCTGGTGACAGTTTAGTCTGCTGTAGCCTGGGATGGGGAAGTTGTGGCCGACAAGTTATTGGTAATGGCCAGAGACACTGAGAAACACCCTACACTGCACAGTGAAAATCCTCAATAACCAGGTTAGTTCAGTGTTAGTAGTGAATCCGGGAGACACGGAGGGGAACACTCAAGGCTGGTGAAATGCAGGATTCCAGCTTCAGGACACCGAAAGAAATGTTTTTTTAGTAAGTCAACCTGTCATCGTTCACTCTGGTTAAAGGTAGATCTTGGAAGCTAGTCAGGGTGGTTTACCCTGTAACCCACAGGGCAGGAGGCTAAGACAAGGCGTTGGCTGAGTTTGAGGTCAGTCTGGTTTACCTCGTCAGTTTCTAGACCAGTCTGGACCATAGTTCGAGGACCTTCCTCAAACGAATGTGTGGAAGTGTGTGTATGTTCGTTAGAGAGGAAGGAGAGGTTTAATAAAAGGAGCGGTTAGATAAGAACAATGGAAAATTGGCTGTGTTCATTGGATGACTCAGAAGCATGTAAACCCTTGAGACGACGGTGATCTCTCCAGAGCCCACTGACTGCTCACTAAGCAAAGCTCAGCGTTCCAAGTCAGGGCAGCTCCAGGTTTCCTAACTGCAGTCTCTCAATCTGCCTGCCAAAACAAAACAAAAAAAAAACTTTAAACTACATACTAGGTAGAGTTCAAGTATGATATTTATTAACTTATTGATAAATCATTGTTAAGGGAACAAGAACATGTTTGCATGTATCATTGTTTAACCAAATAGACTGGTTGTGTAACATGCCATTTTAAGAACCAATGGTAACATTTGTTATAAAATGTCTCCTAGGGATTCACGTTCTCTTCCCATCACCATATAACTTCTCTCCTAGTTAACAACAAAAGCACCCTTATCTGCCCTTCTCTACCTTCTAATGCAGATATTGCCCATAAATCCAAAGAAATCCCTGAGTATTAGCTCCAGCAACTGAGGGTCAGAGAGTAAAATGAAACAGTGTCTATAAAGCATCGTCAGCATCAAATATGTAGATGTTGAATTAAAAAAATTAAAACAACGTTCACGCTCTTGGAGCAGTGCCTCTCACAACCCTATACATGTTCAACCTCAAAACATTAAGCTTGTATGTCTTGTTTGAAATTCTAGTCCCAAACCCCTGCCTGCTGGGTCTTCGTCCAATCCCGGCAGCCATTGTCCCTGCTCCATCTTCTGGTTCACACCTCTAACCATAATCCCAGATACCTGTAGCCATCAGCAACTGCCAGACGGGATCCAAGCATGGGCTCCATCCAGCAGTCAATGGAGGTAGATGCAGGGACCCACAGCCAAATATTAGTGGGAGCTCCAGGGGTCTTATGAAGGAGTTGGGGGAAGCATTGGGGGATCCAAAGAGGATAGGGACCTCATGGAAAGACCAACAGAGTTGGCTAGCCTGGACCCTTGGGGGCTCCCGGAGACTGAACCACCAACCAGGGAACGAACATGGATGGGCTGGACCTGACCCACTCCCAACATGTGTTAGCGCTGTGTGCGGCTTGGTCTTCCTGTGGGTCCCACAGAGACTTGAGCAGGGGATATTCCTAGGACTGTTGCCTGCCGGTGGATCCTGTTCTAGCTGGGCCGCCTTGTCTGGTCTCAGTGGGAGGGGCTGCGCCGGAGTCGTGCAGTGACTTGATGTGCCAGGGTGAAATGACTGGGGTGGGGAGGATTCACCCTTCTCAGAGGAGTAGGGGAGTGGGGAATGGGGAGCGGGGACAGGAGCTGTGTGTGGGAGTGGGGACTGGGAGGAGGAGAGGCTGATACTGGGATGTAAAGTGAATAAGTAAATAAATTAATGAAGAACAAAAAGGACATCCTAGAAAGAAGGTTCAAGTTCAGGACTCCTCCCCTCCCCTCCTCCAATCCCACACATACATACCTGCCATGGGGTTATTTTATTATTTCAAAAATAATTTTAGTAATTATCTGAGAGTTTAATATGATGTATTCTGATCGTAGTCACCACCCACTCCTTCCCCTAACTCCTCCCAAACCTGCCCCCCCCCTTTAACGTCATGTCATCATTTACTTTCTTCAATAACCACCAAATCCACTTTTGCGTTGCCCCGTCAGCCGCCACACCCTTAAAGAAAACTCACTCTCTCCCCTACAACCATCAGCTGTCTGTATCTCCTCAGTTATAGATGTGAACTCCATGCTAGAATGCTGGCTGCCTTGATCGTGTGTGGGCAGCCAGAGCTGCCTTCAGTGCTGTGCAATGTGTAGTCAAATCCAGAAGACACTATTTTGTTCCACTAACGACATCTTCACTTCCGATGAACAAATTTTACATGACCCCAGGTATGTAAATATATAAAATAGTTATACAAGTAAAAGTGTACTGATGATAAATCATAAACATTTTATTGAAAAACAATTCCGTGTTATACCTATTTGGTGGTTTGAATATGTTTGGCCCATGGGAAGTGACGTTATTAGGAGGTGTGACCTTGTTGGAGGAAGTGTGCCACCTTAGGGGTGGGATTTGAGGTCCTATGTTCAAGCTTTACCCAGTGAGGAAGAGAGCCTCCTCCTGGCTGCCTGCAGAAGACAGTCTCCTTCTGGCTGCCTTCAGATGAAGATGTAGAACTCTCGGCTCCTCCAGCACCATGTCTGCCTGGATCCTGCCATGCTTCCCACCATGATGATAACAGACTGAACCTCAAAACCAGTAAGCCAGCCCCAATTAAATGTTGTCTTTTATAAGAGTTGCCATGGTCATGGTGTCTCGTCACAGCAGTAAAACCTAACTAAGACAACATACTACAATAATCTTACCCTTTTTAAAGGACTAAGTCCAATCTGTTCATCAGTGATGTGGATGTGTCCACTTATATTTACATCAAGAATTAAATCCTGGTTGAATGTTTGATCCTGCAGGTCACAGAACATCTTCCGGGTTCTTCAGAGTTGTTCGGTATTTCGATGTTTGGGGCATAGCTGTCAGTGCTAGGAATGCAACTTCACATAAATGCATAATACAAAATGCCAAAATTATGTTTATTGCCATTTCAGAAAATGTTGCTGTGTATCAATCTCAGGCAAAACTTCATTTGATAATTTATGAAACCCAAGTGAGAACTCAGCGGCCTCCAAAAATCAAGCCTTCTAATACAGTGTAACCCAAAGGTATATCAGATTGCTATACACTGAAGAATAGAGTAGAAATATATTAACAGTCTGTTTTCTGTAATTAAACCATTACATTTCTGTAAGAGTCGGGAATTTTTGTGTGAAACTGCAAAGCAGGCAACTTGTAACACACAACCGCCTCAAATCTGAGCAAAGGGATCTCAGTGTTCTTTAGCAGAGTGTGGCGTGACGGCATGCACAGCTCAGTGAGCATGTTCCGGGTTCACACCCGAGGCAGAAGTGAAGCCACGTGATACAACTCAGGTAACCACGGCCTGAAACACCTGGCTTTATTCCGTGCTTGATTTTGAATCAAGTTCTGACCACTGACCATTCAGAAGCAGATTATGATTGGCAAGTGTGTTTGTCTGTTTGTTTGTTTGTTTGTTTGTGATTCCCCAGAGAAAACCTATGGTGAAAAATAAAGTCAAGTTTTGCCTAATGGGAGCCTGAAAAGTATTTTGACTTTTTTTTTTTTAATAAATTCTATTTTGAGAGAAGAAAATTCCTGTTCGGATCCATGTGAACCAATCCACTGTGACCTAGTACAGACGCAACTCTGCTACGTTGGCTGGTCTCTGCACACAATGATGGCTTCCTTTGCATTTACTTCCAGAAACAAAGACAATCTGACAGCATTGTCTGAGACAATAACTTGCTGGAGCATCCCGTTGTCTATTGGCTTTATCATTTCCATCTTATTCCAACTCTAAAAATAGCCGCCATCGACTCTGTTTACTGATGAGAAATATTTAGAGAAACTGTGGTTTGTTTGGGTCTCACACCTGTCAGTTACATGATAGGGATTCTGAAACCTGGATCCAACATCAGGTTTCTCTGATTTGTCTGCAAACTGCTTCTTAGCAACAAGGTAGGAAGGGAAGTAGAGCTGTGTAATCTCTTTTCTGCTTAAGCTTTCCCGAGAGTAGCTGAGAGGAGTTTGTGTCTTCACAACTTGGGCCAGAGAGGGTCTTGACTTTTTATCAAGAACTCAAAAGGCCCTCCTGGCAATGGGCAAAGAGACATCTTGGTGTTGTGGGTGGTGGTCTTTTATCAGTCAGGGGCAGAGCAGGTGGCAGTCCTTTCCTGATCTTAGCTTGATGCCTGGCTTGGTGGCCAAAGCTGTCTTATGTTTAGGCCTCATAAAAATCAAATCAAATCAGATCCAGGCAGTGTGGTGTATGAGCTGAAAGATAGACAGACCTGCATTCCACCATGCTGCCTCTGTGCTGGTGGAGAAAGATGCCAGTCAACCTGCCCTCCACACACACAGCCCCACCTACCATCACCCACTGCAGCGATGGAGGAGGGAGGAGGGAAGAGGGAGGAGGGAGCAGGAAGACAGAGACCGAAGTCATGCCACCTACACACCTGTACTCCAGCTCATGACACAGACGGGCCATAGAAACCCGCTTGCCACCATGCCATGCGGCTCGGATGGAGGGTGTCACCCAGTGGCCTGCCAGCTGACTGGCCAGTCTGTGGCCGGAACAACCATGATGTGCAAATAAGTGGTGGACGGATGGGAGAGAAAGAGAAGTGGAACAGACTGAGCATCATGAAGGAGACACAAGGGTGGAAAGGAGTACCCAGTTGGGAGTGGCCAGCCCCGCCAGTTGGGACCATGATGTTGTGGTGAGTTTAGCTAAGCCGCTTTGTGCTCCTAACGGGTCACATGCGCACATCCACCCAAGAGCTACACGAATGAAACACACACACACACACACATGCACGCACGCACGCATGCACGCACGCACGCACGTGACAGTTAATTTTAATGTGCTTTGACTAGCTTAATGGCTGGACGTTTCTAATCCTTGCCACTGCTAGCAAAAGTCCCCTCCGGTACTCCTGAGTTAAGAATGTTTAAAATCTATATTTCATCTCTGCTACCCAAAATACGATTGGGGAAATGGCCCATGTGGCCACTTTCCCTGATTCTCAGATGTCAGTGGGTTTTTCAGTCTGGTCTTTCTCCTTCTCCATCATGGCAATCTCTCCCTTCTTCCCCTCTTCCGGTTCCTAGCCCTCACACATCTAACAGTGTCACCTCTCTTTCGCCACCCGCCAGTGGCCGTTGGCTCTTTATTGATCAATCAAAAACCAGTTGGGAACAAGGACCTTCAGCGTTTGGACGCGAAGATTTCAGATTAATTCAAAGCATTAGAACCAATACCTGACACCATGGTGAGGTCCCAGGCTGAGCTAGAGAGGGAGGAAGAGAGAGAGGGACAGAGATATGGGCAGACACACAGAGAGAAAGTGTTGCGTTCTCACTTTCCTCCATAGTCACGAGAATTGTCCTCCTCTCTGCTTATGCTGGCAGCTAGTCAAGACCCGTCCGTCCTTGCCGTTCATTCTCTATTATAACTGAAGTCTGCTTGAATAGTCATGGTTCTGTGCTCAGCTTCGTAATTAGACAAAGTGATGAAAATAACTTCTACTTGAGTCCAATTTTCTTGGCACAAAAATAACTCTGTGAACTCTCTGATGTAATAAATTATAGAAAACCCAAGGTAGGACTAGGTCTAAAAATGGAGTCTGGCTTGAGACGGATGCCTCTAAAAGACATTAGAACCATCTTCTACGTTGCTCGATTATTGTGGGGACTGAGCTGTTGGTTCTGTGAATCTGGAGAGTTTTAGCTGATGACCAGTGGGACAGTGGGATGGTTTGTATAGGCTTGGCCCAGGGAGTGGCACCATTGGGAGGTGTGGCCTTGTTGGAGTGAGCATGGCCTTGTTGGAGTAAGTGTGTCACTGTGAATGTGAGCTTTAAGACCCTCATTCTAGCTGTCTTGAAGTCAGTCTTCTCCTAGCAGCCTTCAAATGAAGATGTAGAACTCTCAGCTCCTCCTGCACCATGCCTGCCTGGATGCTGCCATGATCCCACCTTGATGATAATGGACTGAACCTCTGAACCTGTAAGCCAGCCACAGTTAAGTGTAGTCCTTTATAAGACTTGCCTTGGTCACGGTGTCTGTTCACAGCAGTAAAACCCTAAGACAGACATGAAATCTTTTTACACACTGACTCAAGCCCAGCACTTACCCTGGACCTGAAATAGCTTGTTTACAGAGCAGGGGATGGGGATCAAATCTCAAAGCTTTCTTCAGGCCTGATGTTTCCATCTCTTCTTACCTTAAAGTATCATATTCATATGCAGCACACTGAGTAACAGTGGACCTTGGGATTTGAGTCCTGTGCTTTTTAAAAGCCTCATTTTCTTTATTAATCATTTTAGCTTGAGTTTTTATACAACATATTTTGATAATATTTATGTCCTCTCCCCAGCTCTTCCCTGATATACCCCTTCTTCCATAACCACCCACACTTGTATCTTTTTTTTTTTTTAAATCCTTTAATATCAGATTGTGCTGCCCAAATATTCTTGGATATGTGGTCTTCCACTAGACACTAGTCATCCTACCAGGGGCTGTACTATAAGAGGAAACTGTCTCTCCCTCTCCCGATGTCTAATGGTTGCCAATAGCTCATGGCCAAGAGTAAGATTATTCTCTTCTTCACTCTGGGATTTCATACGGCTTGTGTTTGCACAGGTTATAAGCACACTGTCAGAACCCTGGCATCCAGTGGCTTAGCCTTCGTTCTGCTATAATCAACAAACAAATAAAATAAATAAACAATAACTTCTCTTAAATGTGCAGAAAAAAACTCACATTGCTTAAAAGTGTGTCAGGGAAGAGGATTCTTTTGTTTTGTTTTTTTCTTTCTTCAATTTACTGTCATATGGTACTAAAATTAGTATCTGAACTTCCGCTATGAAACACTGACTTGATGTGACTCACAAATTAAATTCAGGACGACAGATTGAAATTCCTAGTAGGTCAATTAAGTCTTCTAAACAAATGGAACTGGATGGCATCCCGGTGAATAAGACAAGCATGCCAGAGCGTCCAACTAGAATAGCTGATATCGTTCGTATACACACGACCTGGTACCAAACTGTAGAACGTGGACGAGTACTGAAGCTCCCAAGAGCTGGGATGCCATCTCTAAAAGTCCCTGGGAAGAGAGGAGTGACCCAGACAGGCAGGATACTTTTATTCTCTAATCCACCCTCTGTGTAGCAGAGACACCAGGGCTCCTGGGCTGGCCCTCATTAGGAAAGTGTAAAGAACTAGGCCAGCCCCTTGCTGAAACACAAAGGCCTTTTGCCTCTTTTGTTGTCTCAGAAGCTTCAATGGGCTTCAGAGTTTCAAAGGTTCATTTCCAACCAGGCTAGGATGGATCAGTGCCCAGGGCACTGTGTAGGAAACAGTGCTTCTGTCCACTCAGTAACCCCAAGCTGGTGAGATTCCCCTCTGAAGGTTAGAACACAGTGTTTGATGACTTAAGGGAAAAGCAAGAGAGCTGGGTGATGAAATTCCACTTTACCCTTCACTCTCAAATCACTATTTATTACTTGGCAACCTTTGAAAGAACATAAACAACTGTTCGTAAAGACTTACCGGACCCCTGCTCTTAAACATCACGCATTCAGGGCAGACAGCATCCTTTGAAAGCTAAAAAAGAGCCAGGCCATCTTAGCTTGTCGTTAAAGGAGGAGGTGATGGGCAGATACATAAAAGCCAAGTTAAGTGAAAGGAAGAGAAAATGGAGCCATTAGGAGGGGGCACTGCAACTCAGAAGCAAAGTCACAGAAGGACTGGTGAGAGTGAGGACCAGTGTTGTTCCCCTCAGCTCGAGCCAAGTGAGGGGAAGAGGTAGATGACCAGCATACTGAGAACCCACTAGTCAGGACTGCTATCCTCCATTACAGCAGAGACAGATAAACCTCACTCCCCCCTTCGATGCCAAGGAGATAGCAATCGCTTTAAAAGGACAATTCCAAAGAGGCAACTTGGTGTCAGATGTGACTCATTCATCCCCCCTTGTTGTATTTTATAAAAAGATAAGGAGAGAAGGAATATGTTTGGTGGATGTGCAGTCAGGTATGGGGGAAGGGGGCGCCTCTGAGGCCTTTGCTGAGGCATCCCTTCCCCATGAGGGGCCAGCCACAGAACAGTATAGTATAGAATAGGGTTTATTCAGGACATGGGGAGGGGAGTTGAGAGAGGGAGAGAGAGAGAGAGAGAGAGAGAGAGAGAGAGAGAGAGAGAGAGAGAAGAGGAATAGAGGCCGGCCATGAGCAGGAGGAGAGAGAGAGGAGAAGAATTGGGAGAGAGAGGGAGCAGGAGCAAGAGAGAGAGAGAGAAGGGGCAAGCAGCCCCTTTTATAGTGAGTCAGGCACACCTGGCTGTTGCCAGGTAACTGTAGGGCGGAGCCTAGACAAGATGCTAACACCCCTTGCTTTGCTCCCATTACCCAGACATTTACATAAGTCAACCTTTTACATTTTATTAATTACGCTAACCTCACAAATATCTGCTATCTCTTTCACCTATGACCACGCCCTTGATAAGACACTGGTGTTGGAATAATGACTGTAACGCTCGGGGAGATAGCAGATCTCTCAAGTCAGGAAGCTGGAGTGTCACATAGCCAGCTGGAAAGAGGTCCGCCCTCAGACCCAGATAGAACTGGATTTGAACTCCTTTCTTGTCACCTTGCACCAGTCAGCTCTCTGGTGGTATAGCAACATACCTAGTCACTTAGCTCTGCTTGTAGCAGCCTGGTTTTCTCCAGCCCGCATCTCCGGACCCTTACAAGTTCTTCCTGCAAAATAATTCCGATGTCCTCTGAGCCTTGCTATCAGGCACAGCAATAGTAGCTGTCCAGTTCTCTATGTTAGTTCACTTTGTGTTGCTGTGGTTAATAACATGTGGAAGAGACAACTAGGAAAGGAGAAAATGTTTTAGGGAGGCTTGTGTCTTGAGGGGTTTCGGTCTATGATTGGCTAACTCCATTGCTTTTGAATCTGTGTCATGGCAGAGAACTCATCACGCATGATAGAGCAAAGCTGCCAAACTCTTAGCAGCTGAGAGGGAGGGAGAATGAGAGAGAGAGAGAGAGAGAGAGAGAGAGAGAGAGAGAGAGAGAGAGAGAGAGAGAGAGAGAGAGGAGACTCAAGAAACAGCAAGAGACACAGAGAAGCAGAGACACAATGATGGAGAGACAGAGACAGACAGACAGACAGACAGACAGACAGAAACACACCCAACACAATTACAAGCAATTGGAGGTTATTCTGCTCCCGCTTCTGGAGTTGCTGAGGGCAAGGACCTTCCTTCATGCTGGGTCATACCTGTGCAATGTCAAATGTGAGGCAGAGACACAGCCATTCCCACAGTGAGCCCTTGGGACCTAGCGACCTCTAAAATTACACCTTCCAGTCACGTGACTGGGCAGTCTGATCTCAACATAGGCTCTGAAAAGGCTTTGCAAACCCCAGGAGACCCACTCTTTACAAAAGCATTCGGAAAGTCAGTAACTCTTGGCTGCAGCAGACCATGACTACAACCATTGGCCTTGTGGCGGGTAACGGGGGAATCCACACTAACATTTACCTCTTACTCAACTCTAAGAGAAGTGTGGCAAGTGTGAGCATGGTGGCTGTTAGCTGGTGGTTATAGACCCCAAGTACAGATCCCCAAGAATGAGGAAACTTCAGGTCCAGAGACACACAAAAGAGACAAGCGGTTTCTAGCTAATGGAACATGACAGCCAATGGCAAAACTGAGGATAAACAGAACAGTTTCCTAACATGGGGATCTGCCCCAAACAATGAAAATGTGTGTGTGTGTGTGTGTGTGTGTGTCCAGAAACAACAGAAGCTGCTGCTGCTACTTCTTCTTCCTCTTCCTCTTCTTCTCCTTCTTCTTCTAGTCATGTAATCACTCAGAAACCAAAGGGCTAGAGCCTTGCTGGTGTTCTTTCCTATAGGTCTTTAGAATCCCTTTCACTTAGTAGGTAAGTGCAGGAGGGGTAGGGGATGAGCGAGTGGCACAGGACACTACACACAACGGTCCTGCATGTGTCTTCATAGGCCACGACTAGATTGTGTTTCATGTTGTATGACAGTGATGGATGTATCTGTCTCAGCCACTGAGGACTCATTGTGGCAGCTCGTCCCTAAGCTGTCTCTCAGAGAAACCTTCCTCTTGCTCCTCCTTTTCATCTCCCTACACACTCCCAGTTTGGGCAGAAGTGTGCCTGTGGCCTGTAATGTTCAGATCACACTGAGTACATGCAGCTGTCAGACACAGAAGCTTCACTCAGAGAGTGTGCGCAGAGAGCCTGGCACTATTTGACTAAATCAACTCTGAGAAACCGCCTCCTTATCAGACAGTAGGAAACACCATCTACAACTAAATAAATCAGTGGCCGTGGTTTTCCTGTATTAGCAATCCTTCCATCTCTGTTGAAGAGCCTCCATGCTGTGGACTGTCATGTCTGCTGCACCCAGGCCGATCATGGTCTTTGCTCCTAGCATTTGCAAATGCCTGAGGAGGGAGATTGCAAGAAGATAGTCCAGCTCGATTTTGGGTTTGGCAAACATCTGGATAAAAATGAAAGGAGACGTGTCAGTTCAAGAGACAGCTGCTTCTTCTCTAACATGTGGGCTTCACATCTGGATTCAGGACAGTTAAATTCGTTATTTCCCTAGATGAGTGTAAGAGTGCATGTCACAGACTCTTGTCTGTCTTGTTTTGTCTGTCTGTCTGTCTTTCATCTGGAAAGCTTGCTAGGGCTTTCTCCTGGGCAGGCTTGCTTGTATTCCAAGCCTTCTTGTGCACAGAAATACCGTTTCTACCTTTTGAAATGATTTGAAAATCTGCCTTTGGGGACTTGACCTTGTTCTAGGCCAGTGTTGCTGGAAACAGGTGATTGAAGTAGAGAGGCAGCCATCCTCCGTGAACCATCAGGTTCTGTAACATGGTTAAAATCCAGCACATTGCATCTGCCCAGTGGTCTACCCCTCTTGCTTATGAATCGCCTTTGTGTTTGATTTCATAATATAGAAAAGATATTACAGAAGAACACCATAGGGGCATGCACCACCAGAAAATCCTGCTTTATACCCAGATGCTAAGAAATACAACAGGAACTCAGTTTTCTGTTACGCCCCCTTTTCAAAAGTAGTGGGTAGCTTTAGCTCTCATTAGAGAATGCCAACTTTCCCCTTGATTATTGCAGTCTCCACAGGGATAACCAGTAGGAACATTGTGTCAAGTCATGAGATCCCCAAGGATCCATCTACAATCCAATTGTAAGAAAAAGGCAAGAGTACTTCAATTTCTCTAGAGCTGTGGTTCTCAAACTTCTTAACAATGAGACCTTTAACATAGCTCCTCCCCTTGTGATATCCCACCCCACCCCGCTAAGCATAAAGTTATTTTCACTGCTACTTCATAACTGTGATTTTTGCTACTGTTATGGTACATGTGACCCCTATGAAAGGGCTGGGGTCGCGACCCAGAGGTTGAGAACCCTGCTCTAACAGGCTAAACCTGGGCATGTTATTTTGATCTTTTATGGAGAAACCCCATTTGTGTGTGTGTGTGTGTGTGTGTGTGTGTGTGTGTGTGTGTGTGTGTGTGAAATCTGACCTTTATTCTTGTTTATGGCTTATATCCACTTATAAGTGAGTACATACCATGCATGTAATTTTGGGTCTGGGTTACCTCACTCAGGATGATTTTTTTTTTTGGTAACTTCTTTTATTTAATTTTTTGTATTGGATATTTTATTTGTTTACATTTCAGATGTCATCCCCTTTCCCCACCCGTCTCCCAGGAACCCCTATCCTATCCCCCCTCCTCCTTCTTGCTTTTTTTTTTCTTTATTAGTACTTTAAGTTAACATACAAAGTACAGGGTTTTATTACAGCATCCTCAAACATGTATCATTAGGGTTCTGATTAGTTTCCCTCTGCCCCTTCCCTGAGAAACCCCATTTTATCCATCTCTCTGTCCACATTGTTGTATGTGAGATGTGATGGGTACCCGGGCATCCAGTAGACAAAGTAAGCTGTCATACTGATATTTATGGAAATTCTGTGAGGAGTGATGGGTATTGAAGCTCCCAGGGGAAAGGGTAAGCTGATCTCCGAGTTTCCACACAATCTGTCCACTGAGGACACACAGAGAGGCAATCTGGAGTTTGTAAGGGGGCTCTTAGGTTCAGTTACCTCCGAAGTCAACTCAAAGGCAGGAGTGGATACTGTTTACTTTTCTCTATTCTGAAACAGAAGTTGCAGGGGCAACTATCTTATAGACAGTGGCAAGTAATGAACAGCCACAGGATCGGGCTTTTTTAATGAGAGATAGGTCCTACCTTTAGCTATTGCTTGAAGGGGGCTCGGGTGCTGATTGGCAGCCCTCAACAAACATCTGCTTAACAATAGCAGTATAGGCAACAGAGGATGGGCAGATTGAGGCCTGGGCACACCGGATGCTCTCTTAGGCCCCACTCAAAGTTTGTGGAAGGCGAGCCTTCAGGGTTTATGAGGCTCATCCATTCTCATGGCATGAGAGGGTGCTGCCAACCTGACGTCTTCATGGGCTAAGAACAACTGTGACCGTACCAGGAAAATGCACCTATATGTGGTATTTTCCTGACTACATGTCTGTATCCAACCCCAATTGAATACTGCATTTTAATAGTCTATCTACATGATAGATGTCCATGCAGAAGCACCGTGTGCAGACTGTTATTCAAGATACTGCCCGTTTTTTTTTTCTTTCAGTACATTTACTCTTGTGATAAACATAAACGCTGGAAGAAAGCCTAATCTTTTTGAAAGATGAGGGTTTCCCCTGTTATTGGGATAAAGAGTTCTATCTAATTTTATTGACTTCCTTCCCCTTTCTTTGGGTCGCTATCAGGAACCTGGGCTCTGATGCACACTTAATCACTGTCACCGGCTCACCTTGCTTTATCTCCGTTTCTTTACCTTGCTCCTACAAACACCCAAACAAAAGAGAGCTCCTCTGTGGAGAGATTTACCTCCTCAATCGTGGTCTCAGAAGTTGTAGTGTGTTTCAGAAGGTCATCTAAACACAAGTAGAGAAGCATGACCCTCTAGTAAAGTCACTGGGGACCCAAGGCTCGCCTCTTTTCTCTATGTGATGCTCAAACTCATTTTCCTGTTGACTTTAGTCTCCATATCGGAATAAATTGACTTTCATTTCAAGATACTTAAAGATTACTTTTGGAAGGAGAAAAATTACAAACTGTAAAAAGGTCATGAATTATAAATAGTTGGCCTCAAGTCTTCAGCAACCATGTCGTCTTCCTAAAACATGCATTAGAGCCATCACCAAACCAAAATGGGCATGGAAGAGTGCCAACCTCCGGGAAGATGCTGTAGCTCTTCATAAAAAAACCATTTATACTTCAGATGGATGGCACTTGGGGACCAGCGACCTGAACAAGCACAGGGAGAAAGCCGAGAAATTGTAATTATTTTTTAACTTTTTCCTCTAGTAGAGAAAGCAGAAGCTGGGTTGAGTTTCCTTCCAGTTGAGCAAATGCAGGCATGTTCTGAGACACATAGCAGAACACAGGCCATGGTTAAATTGTACCCCAGCCCTCCCAGTTCTCCTGTGGACGCTTCTGAGCACCGTCAACTCCTGCATCCCCTAGCATCTAGAATGGACTGAATGGCCCTAGCATCCCCACATCTAGAAAACCTCTTTCCCTGGCTGATCTCAGGTCCCTTGGCGCTAAGCCAGAGTGGCTCAAGACTATAGCATTGTGGGAAAGAGGAAGCTGTTGCCCGAGAGGAAGCAGTGCAGATGAAGAGCCAGAGAAGAAAACTGTTCTGACAGAAAGTGTCCAAGAGAAGCAGAGAGAGAGCTGGTGTTTTGTTTTTGTTTTCTGAGATGGAATGGAGAGCGGTGGATAATAAAACCTCAGGAAATGTTTTTAGATTGTCTGCGTGTACAGTCTGGAGGAACCGTCACAGCTCAGAAGCTCAGCTCTGTTTCTAGAAAGGTCTATGGGAGTATCCAGTGTGGATTAAAGGCTGTAAAGAGTTAACGCCAAGTACTGAAACCGAGGAGCTGTTATTAAAGTCAAACCAGAGACAAGGTGAGGTGTGAAGTCTTGAATGAGGGTCACAATGGTTGGCTCACATTTGAGTAGGAAAAAGAACTGGGGTTTATTGAGCACCTACTTTGTGCTCAACCTTTACATGTCTACTGCTCATGATCCCTTTATTAGGCAGGACTGTCCCAGGCCCGTAGATAAACAGAGAGACATTACTTTCAAAAATTCCCTCAGCGATGACAGCTAGCCAAGATCTTAATTCAGTACCTTCCACCCCCAAACCATAATCTGTCTATCTGGACTGTAGCTCTTCTGAGGACCAAATGAGAAGAACTGGGGTTTGTCTCTAAAGCTGATACCTTTTCACAATGAAAAAGACAACTTCTGCAGAGCAGACCTTTTACACTCAACTTCAGAAACAAAATGGCATCAAATGGAGATGGAAAAGATACGAAAAAACCTGTGGAATATTACAGACAACTTAGCTTTCCTGGAGACTTGAAGCTTCCTATAAGCACTTGGCTTTCACTATCACGGTGAACATTTTATCTGGTAAATGTGGTTAGCTTCGATCCCCATTCAGCAGAGACTCATGGACAAACGAAGAAACTTCTGAGGTGGACCCTGAGCAGGGGACTCTGTGCACACTGCACTGGGCTGAGGTGGCTGTGCACACAGTGGGGCACCATCGTGGTGAATCCAGATGCACAAAGTCTTTCTGTCAAATCACTCCCTTGCACCTCCATCTCATCCCCACTCCCACCTATCCCCCTACCCTCTCATCCCCCACTGCCAAGGATAAATCAAGAAGTGACTGAGGAACAGAGATTAGGAGACAGCAAAAGTCAGGGAGGGAGGCAGAGAAAGCCAATGCCAACTGTATAAGTGTCTCAGAAGCCTGCAGGAAAAGGGACACAGTAAGGTGCTATTTAATAACTGACCTCTGTCGCCAGAGGTCGAAGGTTTCTGGTACGTGGCTAACTCTTCGGCAGGTTCACATATACGTCAGAACGTTGAACAGATTCCTGCGTGCTTCCTGTGACAATGACAGCCAAAAGCAAGAGACACATGTAGCAAGGGAAAGGTCAAGAGAGTTGCCACAGCCATGGCTGAAGGCAGAACAGAGACTGAGATGGCTCAGGGCACACAGGTGGTACCAGCAGCAGCTGCAGATATGGGGTTTGAAGTGAGTGGTCTGACTGTCCCAGGGAGGACAGGGGCTCCTGGGACAGTTCACCCAGCCTTTCTAAGTAATGATGGCAAGGCTGGTTTGGGGACGACATTTTGAGAATTGTTCACATTGCCAGGGGTTTCAGTTTGCCAAAGGAAACAGTTGTCCCTATGAAGGAACCCTGCAAGAGAAAATATGCTTGGTTTAAGAGGCTCTACGTGGAAAAAAGAAATGTCACAGCTGTCAGTGGAACTCAGCAAACAGTTGTGAACTGAAGACTCACAAAAAGCTTAGGGATGTGGATCATGATGATGCTTGACTTCAGAATGAGGGAGCACGAGGATGCTATCCCAAGAGCTGTGATATCACAGCTAAATCTTTGTGCCAAGAGGACCCTGGATAAACTCTAGTTTCTTTGTTGGTGTTTCCTTTGTTTGTTTCTGTCGTTGTTACTGCTGCTTGTTTTGGGGTTTTTATTTTCTTACATTTGATGACCACTTGGTACAAAGGAACAAGACTGAGAAAAATACTTTCCAGCTCTCAGAGAGATCACAGTCTAACGAGGATGAAAAACAAGAATGCAGTTAAATGTAAAACCGTCTGGTAAACGTTTAGGGAAAATGAGACTGTAATCATATAGGAAAAGAAAGCAAAGCTTTGCCTGAGGAAACTGACAAAGCCTTTCATAAAGAGGTACAATTAAACGGACATCATGGATAGAGGGGTCTGTCAAGCAGAGAAGAAAAGAAAGAACATTCTAGGAAGAGGGAACTCCATGTAAGACATCACAAAGGGGCTGGAAATTTTGGAGGACATTGCACCCAATCTCCTTGGAGAGTACCACCCACTCACTTGCTCTAGGCATCCGCTGACTTAGTCTGTCACGTTTCCATGTGTCAGTTAAAGGTCAGACTTTATCTTATAAAGGATGGAGAGATAGGGGGAGTTAGAACAAACTTTGGCACAAGCGGGTTTAGTCGTGGAGATCTGAAGTCTGGGGAAACTTCTAGATGAAGTTCTAAAAGGTTGTTTGAGAAAATAAAGTATTAAGGATTTGGAAACGAAAACTGAAACAGAATGAACACAAGACACTCTTCCTGCCGAGTAGGGCAGACTAAGACTGGGAGGCGTGAATGGAGCCAGGTGCAGCGGTAATGCCAGATGTCCCGGACAATGATAATAGCCTGAGCCGGTTAGTGAGACTTTGTCTCAAAAGTAAAACAAAGGGCTGAGAATTGTAGCTTACTGGTGGAACACTTGTGGAGCAGAAGGTCCTGTGTTACATACAGGAAAAAAAACATCAGAATCAGAAACCAACAGTCTAAATGTATACAGATATAGCACATGGAAGAGAGGAGTTAATTTACTTAAGAGTCCTCTTGAATGTGCGAGTCCCTAGTTTGGCTGTCAGGGTAATAATGCACTCTGGTCTTCCCATAATGCGTAGAGTCTGTTTGCTTTGTTACTTCGTATCTTTCCCTATATTGACATCTCAAGGAGCCTAGGGGAAATTACCTCCAAGTGCTCTTTATACTGATGTAGATAGAATATAACTCTTTTGAGTCCCTATAAGTTGTGGGTTCTTCTAAATATACATGATAAATATGCGCTTGGGCCCTCCAAGCCTTCCCTGCCTCCCAACTTCCTAGTCATGGGATCTCTTTTTCATAGACTGTCTCTTAGAAATTGTGTTCCCTTAGGCAGACCCTGGAAAAGTCCATTCAGGGGGGGCATCCTCTTTGACAGCACATAACTTAGCAGATATGAAAAGGTGGGAAAGCCTTTCTCTTCCCACCAGGAGGTCACGTGGAGGAGTGGACAGGCATGGCCTCAGAGGTGGTCAGATCTGTACCCTCTTTCTACGTCTAACCTGCTCATGATGTGTGGAAATTAGGTCAGCTCTGGGTCTAGTGTGCTCATCTGTGAATATGAAATAGTGATGCCTCCTTTGCAGGCATGTAGAGGAATCACAGGGAAAATACAGACTATGTCGGCTGCTACATCCACATGGCAATGTGTATCAGTGCTATACGTTCTGATGTTTGGCCCAAGCTGTCCACCGGCGCTGCTGTGTTTCCGCACCAATTGTTTCACAGGCTTCACGTTGCTTTATTCCTGCCTTTGCTGGTCATTGGTGCTGACTGCTGTGTGCTTTCACGTTGGCTTTCTGTACAGAACCGTCAGCTTACTGGAAGAAGGCCAAATGGTGGATGGTGTCAGCCTAGACCCAGTGGCTTTCAGAGCCAGGGATGATTGTAACCAGAGAGTCTGGTTTTCTTGTTTGTTTGTTTGTTTGTTTGTTTTTGTTTTTTTTTCACAGCTCAAACCATACCCAGAACCTGGGGGGGGATCTGGACCACAGCTGTTTCTGTACAATTCCCTTGTCTCCAGATCTAATTTCTGTTTTTGCTCAACAGGGTGACCCATAAGGCTAACCACAAGCCTCTCAGAAACAGACAGTTGTTAGGACCTCTTCAGGCTGTAGTTGAAAGTGATTAACGGGCTATTAGGGTGTGTCCTCTTGCAAGAAGGGGGTCATATGTAGACTACAGAACTTGTCTAAGTGTATTCTGTTCTCAGTTATAAAAATCGAAACCAGGGGCTGGAGAGGTGGCTCAGCAGTTAAGAGCACTTGCTGTTTTTTGCCAAGAACTGAGTTCTGTTCCCAATAGAGTTGTGAAGGCTCACAACTACCTGTAATTCCAGTTCCAGAAAAGCCCATACTCTCTTCTGATGTCTGTAGGCTCCTGCACACACAGCATGTATGCATACACAAAGGCACATACACAGACACAAATACATAAATACTTCCAAAATAATCTAAGCCAACGGGCTCTTACTGAAGCATCATATCAGTATCTACTATCCTCCAGTCAAACAGCAATAAGCTCCACTTTCCTGCTTTATTTTGTTTTGCTGTTTGCTTTTTTGTTTGTTTGTTTGTTTGTTTGTTGTGATCTTTTTTTTTTCTTTTTGAGACAGGTATGATTTTGTAACCCAGGCTGATCTAGAACTTTTGGTAATACTCCTGTGTGCACAGATTACAGACCTAAGCCACCGTGCCTGGCCTTCGAATGTCACCATCTAACACCAGCTTTTATTCAAATTTCTGATAACCCAAAGGAATGTGGACTCTCTAGTGGGACAGCATTACCATTAGTTATCAAAGCCAGCACATCCAAAACATGTGCTTTTTTTGTTTTCTTGCTTAAAAACTTCCACGGCCGCCATTGCTCATCGAATTCACAGCATTCTGCTTACCGTGCTACGGAAGGCTCCCTGTGGGCACCAGGAAGTGAAGGCGAGCTAAGTTCTGCGTTAGAACAGTGCTATTTAAACTTGAACACCCATACGGATGACCCGCCACTGTGGATAAAGTGTGCTTCTTACTCAGCGGGGCTGGGGTCACGAAAGGTCACAACAAGCTCTCCAGCAAGAAGGACAGTAAGGATGAGCTTGAACCTCCAATGTGGCAGAAACAAGTCTGAGAAGGGCTTCAGGAGGAAACAGAGCATGTGACGTGTTACCCTAGAGAGGTCTTCCTAGCAGTTGCTGTTCAAAGGCAACATTCAATCGGACAAACCGGGAGAGGGGCGGCTAGAGGATTTCATTCGTTCTTATGGTTTCCTTCTTCATCTGCATGGCTGCTTTGCACTGAGTGTCCTAAGTTTCTGGAACCAAGAGTCCAACTCCAAAGTGTTCTCTAAAGTGCTAAGACTGTGTTGGAAACGGGCAGTATGGACTGTAGTTTCCCCACACTTTATAGAAAGAGATCTTGATTTCTGTTTTGAAACTGTTGTGATAGTAAGAGCCCGACCATGAGTTACAAAGTCTAGTACAAAATTCCTACGTGCATGACTCTTGGGACAAGACTCCAGAATCCTAATGTGTTTCAAAGATAGAGACAGAGTGAGTAGGTGATCAAGTCCCTGCAGATGTTATTTGGTTTGATTCGTACTGCCTAGAATCAAAAAGCACTGAGTCTGCTCCACTGAACGGATGTCACACGACGCAACACAAACACTTCCTCAGGTCGTTAGTTTTAACCAGATCTTTATATAAACACACACCAGGGCTGTGTTTGTAATTTATTATCCAATGCTGACTCTTTAGCTTCTCTTTGTAGTTTTGAAGAGTACGAAGCTCAGACTGTAGAAAACTCTAATCCTAACTCTAAGCATTCAGGATCCATTTGAAGCGTTCTTATTTGGTGTTTAGAGAATAAATCGCTCATTCTGAAACGCTGGTGTCCCTGGCACTATAGTTCCACCCCTGGCACTATAGTTCTACCTCAGTCTCACTCAGCTCTTTTTTTTTTTTTTTTAGTTTTTCGAGACAGGGTTTCTCTGTGTAGCCCTGGCTGTCCTGGAACTCACTCTGTAGACCAGGCTGGCCTCGAACTCAGAAATCCACCTGCCTCTGCCTCCCAAGTGCTGGGATTAAAGGCATGTGCCACCACCACTCTCACTCAGCTCCTTAACTGAGTCATTTCCATTTGAATCAAACCATGGCTTGAAGCTATGATAGCCCACAGCAAGTTTGAGAACCTACTTCCCTTTGGCTTACACACAGCTCTCCCTCCATTCTGAAACACAGTCTCCGGTTTGTTTTCCTTGCTGGCTACCATGAAGGTAAAACATTAACAGGTGTTAAATTGTTCCTTGCTTACTTGTTCTTTTAGTGAAAGTCAAAAGTTAATAAGACACAACTGTTTTCTCACCAAATGCTTTGGTTGTAATATCTAACTTCCAATTTACTTCTGGGGCCAGGTCCATGGGGAAATTTATCCCATCCTGTGACATTAAATAACTAAGGGTGCTTTGGGTGTTGGCCTCCACTATCACGATTGTAAATGAAGCGGTGTGAATATTTATAGAAGTCTAGATCTTCCGAAACTTACCGCATCCTTGATTAGTGAGCATTCTGGGTGTGCCTGGGAGGTTTCCAAGCCCCACCCACAATGTTGTTAACATCTAGCTCACTGAGTGAAACTTTTGCTAGGACAGATTTGGGGTTATGGTTGCAGCGGACTGAAAAACGGAAGGACCTATGTCTTGGCAAGTTAAAAATTCTGAAATGTATTCTGGGGAGCATGTGCATACCTGTCTCCCATAAGGCTTGCCGACAAACCCAATTCCCACCTCCTGTAACCAGGCAAGACTTCCAATGGAGGGGTGGGGACACCAAACCACCCACAAACCTTTGACCCCAAATCTGTTCTGACTACAAGATGTACAGGGAGGGATAAAGATGGAGCAGAGACTGGGGGAATAGTCAACTAATGACTGGCTCAACTTGAGACCCAGCCCACGAGAGAGAGCCAACTCCTGACACTATTAATGATAGTCTGTTAAGCTTGCAGACACGAGCCTAACAAAACTGTCCTCTGAGAGGCTCCCCCCAGCAGCTAGCTGATGGGCACAGATGCGGAGACCCACAGCCAAACATAAGAGCTCTGGGATCTTGTGGAAGAGGGGGAAGGAAGGATTGAAGGAGCCAGAGAGGTCAAGAACACCACAAGAAAACCTACAGAATCAACTAACCTGGCTCCATATGTGCTCACAGGGACTGAGCCACTAACCAGAGAGCATGTATAGGATGGACCTAGGCCCCCTATACATATGTAACTCATGTGCAGCTTGGTCTTCATGTGGGAGCAGAGACTGTCTCTGACTCTGTTGCCTGACCTTGGATCCTTATTTTCTAACTGGGCTGCTTTGTCTAGCCCCAGTTGGAGAAGATACACCTAGTCTTACTGCAACCTGATTTGCCAAGGTGGGCTGATATCCATGGGAGTCCTCCTCTTCTCTGAGGAGAAAGAGAGGGGGAGGTAGGGGGAGAGAAGGGAGGGGAGGGAGGGGAGGGCAGAGGAAGAGATCAGGAGTAGAGGAGGGAGGGGAAGCTTTGATTGGGATGTAAATTAATTAATCAATTAATGGCAAAAAAACCCAAACTGTGTGCTTAGACTTATTAAGTACCCTTGAAATCCAATACCTCAGAATCTCTGCTACTATCAAAAGCCAGAGGGGTTTCCTTACACAGTGACATTTCAGGACTCCTGTCAACACAAATGAGAATCCAACTGCTAAGGTAGATAATCTGCCTAGTTCCATGATAAGATTCAATCCTGATCTACAGAGGCCACGGTTCTAAGAACTCAACCAGCAGCACTGATGGTTTATCTGAGGAGGAGGCTAGAAAACCATCAAGGTCTTAAACCATAGTTGTATCATTTTCTGCTGCTGAGTGCGTGTTCTAACATTGAACCACCCCTCCGATTCCATAATTCAAATGCCTGGCTTTTGTAGCTAAGAAGTTGACCAGAAGACAATTGCACTGATCCAGGGACACACAAGAGGACTCAGGTACACTGTCTGTCCTCTTGGCATTGGTCACAGGATGGCCAATGACCGAAAGAGGATAAGAAGAAACGACATCAGAGTCAGGTCTAACAGCGTGAGGAAGGAAGTCAAGAGGATCGGCCCCATGTCTCACAAGAGTGAATACATACTCACACTCGCTCCGTTTCCAGCCCCTCAGTAGTGAATGCTGACAACTTCCTGTCTGGGTCAGAAATCCCCCTTTACCCATCTGGGCAGAGCTGATACCCAGGCTCCAAGTCACTTGTTTGGTTCCGGCACTTTTCCTGTGGATTTGGCAGAGGTTAATCTTTTCGGGGAAGAGAGGCTTAAATTCATACTTTAGTAACAAGTATCTATTCTGTTTGCAGGGTGAATTTCCTAGCGTCTTACTAAATGATGGCTGTTCAATGTTTTTCTTTTGTCGGCGATGCTCTCTCTGATTTTTAGCTTACCAGCTATTTACTTTACATCCAGGTAATGAGGGTCCTTGTTAACTTTCTGGCAAAAGCTGCAACATAATAAATATTTCTTACATGCTTGATCAGAGAAATATTACACCTCTTTCACTTGGTGATTGGAGAAACTGGTGAAGTCAATACACTGGATTAGGCTTGATCTTGCAGGGCTTACTCCTTTTAAAGCAGGGGTTCCGTGTCATGGTGAGACATCTTCCCAAGACAGCTGTCTTGGCCAGGCAGCTCCTTCTCAGTCAAAACCTTCAAGCTCTGGACACACTTTCAAACTTCTGAGAGGACACACAAGGATGTCTGTGTGTCGCAAGCAACCTTTATTTAGTCAGGAGACTCCGACGTCTGTTGTGATGACTTTATTGGTCAGCCACTAACCCATCACTTCTCAACACCTTCAGCATGTCTGCATTGCACTCTCTGTGTTAGCAGATCAGGATCTTCTTTGGTCATAAATATTTCAAGTCTCCAAACAGCGTTAATATAGCAACCATTTGTTTCCTGCTTGTATAGAGTCTATGCTATCCAGCCAGTTGCGTAGTTTCTAAGATTGTCCCGCATGGAAAGAGTTCTCAAGAGGATTTGAAGGATATAGTTGGCTAGTACTAACTTTTAGCCATAGTGTACTAACCAGAATCCAGTACACAACCTTCATGCTGAATGTCTGGGAAGCAGGAAGATGTGGCTGGAGACCCACAGAGTCTCTAAACACTGGCAATAAGAAAGGACACACAGCTTGAGAGTAGCTCTTGGCCTCATGAGCCTATTAGGGTGATGGAAAGAAAGGCAACTGGGAATCACCAAACACCTCTCGAATTCATTTTTATGAGGTGAGAGTTTATGATTGACCCAGCAATTATTAGACAGCTACTGTTTCCTCAGGTCTGACCCACGTACTGTGTGTCAAACACATCTCTCAATATCACTTTTCAAGGAGGAGCAAAGACAGGAGAAGGCACCTTGCTGCTCCAACACAGCAATGAGCACCGCAGTAGACATATTAGCTTCCTAGATTTGCTGTGACAAAGTTTCTAGCCCCGGTGGCTTCAAGCAGCAAAGTTATGTTGTCACCATTGTGGAGGTCAGAAGTCTCAAAGTGTCAGCAGGACCCCATTCCCTCGAGGTAGATTCTTTCCTTGCCTTGGCTTAGGTTCTAGGAGAGCCATCCATCCTTGGCTGGAAGCTATAATCTCCCTCATCAGTTCATCTTCAATCCGGTGTGTCTCACAGGGCTTTTCTCTTATGAAGATAAGTCATATTGGATTAGGGCCTACTATTGCGACCTCATCTTAGCCCGATTACACTTGCAATGTCTTTGCAAAGAGGCCACGCTGGCAGGTACCGTGAATTAGGAGCTCAAAGTCTGTCTGCAGCGCACTACTGCACCCAGAAAAGAAGTGATTTCAGAATGTTTGGAAGATTCACAGGAACAATATTCAGGCTAGAGAAATCTAGGGAGATCGTGTCTAAGCCAAGCCCTCCTATACCTGCAATGAACACGTGAAGGGAAGACTCAAGCGTTCCAGATGGCCACCCGTAGGTGCAAGAACCAATGCGCATGCGTAGGGTTCAGTCTGCCGGAGGATGACGTTCTAGGGAGGTGTAATGGCTAGATTGTATGTCGGCTTGGATGGCCAGGATAGCAGATCAAACGTTATCTCTGAGTATGTCTATGAGAGTGTTTTCAAAAGGGACAGGATTGTAACGGCACAGTGAGAAGAAACCCCTCCCCGAGCATGAACTTAGTAGGGGAAGCACTGTCCAATCCCTTAAAATTCCAAGCAGAAAAGGTTTTCTTTGTCCTGCATCTGAGACACCTATCTGCTCCTGTACCCAGACCCTGGGGCTCCTAGTTGTTGGCGTTTAGATCTTACACAGCTCAGATGACATCCCTCAACCCCTGCCAGGCCTCAGCACTTTACCCAAGTTCTCAGGCCCTTCATATTTTACTGAATCCACTGACTTCTCTGTTTCTCTGGCCTTGGAACTGGACCTCAGAGAGCTGCCAGCTTTCTTCATTCTCATGCTGAAAGATGGCATTTTGTAGAAATGTTTAGCCTCTGCAATTTCGAGAGCTGGTTCACATAATAAAATATTTTTAAAAATCTATTATATGTCTATCATCTACCTACTGTCTGTCTGTCTCGACTGTCTTTCTGTCTCTCAGTCTGTCTGTATCAGTCTGTTTCTGTCAGTCTGTCTGTATCTGTCTGTTTCTGTCAGTCTGTCTGTTTCTGTCAGTCTGTCTTTGACTATCTGTCTCTCTGTCAGTCTGTCTGTCTCTGACTGTCTGTTTCTCTGTATCTATCCATCTATATATCTATTGGTCTGTCTGTCTGTCTGTATCTGTCTGACTCTGTATATTTCTTTCTATCTATCTATCTATCTATCTATCTATCTATCTATCTATCTATCTCTACCTATCTACCTGTTGGTCTTACTGTTACCCCAGGGTACTCAAGTCCAGAAATGCAGACCTCCCCCCCCAAAAAAAAAACCAAGTTGTGACTCTACTTGCGTGGCTCTCAAATGACTTGGTGATCTTCTCATTCAATTAGCCAAACACTCAGAGGGTTTTCAGAGCCTCTGTGGGTGGAAAAACAACTAAGCTTAGGTGCCAACCCTTTATGCCTTTTTAAACTAATCCTTTGGACCCTATTGGAAGTACCTGGTCCAGTTCTCTCATAAAACCAGAAACATTAGAAAGGTCTTCATAGAAATCTTAAATACAGGAGTAAACTCTTGAATGAAATCTCACTGAAAGAAGTCAGAGAAGCAGAGAGGTTAAGGGTGGTTATTAGAGGGCTGGGGAACATAAGAGAAGTGGAGGGTTGACTAAGCTTGCCCTGTGTGGGAAAGACAGTTCAAGCCTGCAATCAGTGAGAGAGATGGAATGGGCTGGTGAAGACAGAAGGCAGCATTAGCAGTTAAACTGCAAAGCCTATGCAATGTTTCCAAAATGGTACTACTATCTCAAGTGATTCCTCTTCAGTTTAGGATTTAGGAGGATAATCAGTCCCACAGTGCTCCCTTAGTGAGTGGCTATTGAGCCCTCTCTGGGGATGAAGAGGACATCAGTCCAGGGAGTGCTCCCGAGTGAGTGTGGGTGAGTCCATGTCTCCTGAGGTAATCAGATAATTAAGGTTTCCGTTTGGTCAGTGAGTCAGCGTGCTTCTTTATGTGCTAATTTTAGTTTTTTTCTTTTTAATTCCCAGGGGAAAAATGAGGGCACTTTTTTAAATAAAAGGAAGATCATTCTAACTCTGTAATAGTGGAGACTCACTGTAGTCTTAATAGGAGGGACTGCGGAACCAAGTCTTGACCAGAGATAGGAGTCTGCGCCCCTGGCTCATTCTCTTGGTTGGTCTTATGTCAGTGAGACACAAGCTAGAGTTATCTAAAAGGAGGAAACCTCAGCTGAAAAAAATAGCCCCATAAGATCCAGCATTTTGTTAAGTAGTGATTGATCGGGAAAGGACCAGCCCAGTGTGGCAGTCCCTGGGCTGGTGGTCCTGGGTTCTATAAGAAAGCAAGCCATGAGGAGCAAGCCAGTAAGCAGCACCCCTCCATGGCCCCTGCATCAGCTCTTGCTTCGGGTTCATTCCCTGCTTTAGTTCCAGCTGTGACTTCCTTTAGCTGTGGACTAATATATGGAAGTATAAGCCAAATAAACCCTTTCCTCCCCCAACTTGCTTTTGGTCATGATGTTCCATCACAGCAATAGTAACCCTAATTAGGACAGAAGTTGCTAAAAGAACAGTGCACCATCGATGTGACAGCCCTGACCGTGTTGTTTACGGGAGGATGTGAAAGGACTTTGAGACTTGGAGCTGGAGAGTCATTGAGCTTTGAGAGGTGAGTAAGCTTTTCTGCAGGTGCTTGGAAGAGAAGAATATTGAGATCCATTTAGACAATGGAGGCCTGGCTCGTGACATTTCAGAGGGAAGCAAAGTCTCTACAGGGTCTTTTGTGTGAAGAATCTATGGTTCTGGTCAGCTGGAAGTGAAGAGTCAGCTTTGATTAACAAGAGACCAGAACCACTAAAGGAAAACATTTGTTTCGCTGAGACAATGGATGCTGGTCAGCTGGGGCTGAAGAATCCATCCTGATTAAGAAGAGACCAGCATCACTGAGGTGAAGCTTCTGGGAAGTGGTTCCCGAGAGTCAGCAACTATAAGCTGTGTTCCAAAGGTGGCCAAAGCTGTATCTTGTGCTGGCAGCTGAACCTGGTCATGTAAGGATCACCCAGGAGGTGCTGGTTTTGAAGATGTGATGAGATCACATCAGATGAGCTGAGGCTTGTCACTTTGTGGTAGGACTTGAGTTCCCAAAGAGAGCTCAGGAGAGGCTACTGGTGAAAGAGCAACCTAGTTGCATCAAGAGACTCCAGTATTTTAGAGATGCTAGTATCATAGGCTGACCAGCAAGAACAGCAACAGCGGCGGAGTAGAGCCAGCCTGAGCCTAGAATGTAATCAAATAGGAGCCAAGAAGTGATTCAAGGCCCTTGGAGGAGCCCGTAAGATGGTAAGTAAATCTTCAATAATTGGGCGTGGAGTTATTTATACTGTTGGAGTTAGGTTTTGCTTTGTTCAGATAGTTGCTGTGCCCTGGTTCTTGCCTCTTGTAATAAGGAAGCATTTGACTTATTTTTGACTTATAGGAGTCCATAGTTGAGAGATGGATTTTTAAAAGAGAAATTAGGTTTTAAAAAGGATTTGGGATCTTTTAAAGAGACCGAATTTTAAAGTGTTTGAATCTGTAACGTCTGTGCGACTTTTAAAGTCTGTGAAATGCTTGATAATATGATGCCGGTGTTAATGGGTGATCTTGGGGATGAACAAGAAAGGAAAGGTTTGGACTTTAAAATAACGTGTCTGTGTGTCAGTTTGACAAGGTGTCAATAGTCCTGGCTAGGTGTATGTCAACTTGACACAAGCTAGAGTCATCAGAAAGGAGGGAGCCTCAGTGAAGACATGCCTCTGTAGGATCCAGCTGTAGAACATTTTCTTAAATACTGATTTATGGGGGAGGGCCCAGCCCATTGTGGGTGATGCTATCCCTGGACTAGTGGTCCTGGGTTCTTAAGAAAGTAGGCTGAGCAAGCCATGAGGAGCAAGCAAGTAAGCAGCACCCCTCCATGGCCTCTGTATCAGCTCCTGCCTCCAGGTTCCTGCTCTGTTTGGCTTCCTGTTCTGACTTCTTTTGATGATGAACAGTGATATAGAAGTATAAGTCAAATAACTCTCCCCTCCCACAACTTGCTTTTGGTCATGGCATTTCATCACAGCAATAGTAACCCTAACTTGGTGTGACAGTGGGCACTAGTCTTCACCAGGGCTTGGTTTCCTTGGTTAAACAGAATGCCACAGGAGGCTTTCTTTAATGAGACTTCAGCTCTGTTGTCCTAAAATAGTCTTTTGTAACTGTGCTATTACTGTTAGCTCAGGGTACTCAAGCCCAGAAACGCAGACTCACCAAAAAGACCCGAGCTGTGACTCTGCTTGTGTGGCTCTGAAGTGACTTGGTGATGTTTACATTCAATTAGCCAAACACTCAGAGGTTTTTCAGAGCCTCTGTGAGTGGAAGTGCCACTAAACTTAGGTGCCAAATCTTTATGCCTTTTTTTGTTGTTGTTGTTGTTTTTTGAGACAGGGTTTCACTGTATAGCCCTGGCTGTCCTGGAACTCACTCTGTAGACCAGGCTGACCTCGAACTCAGAAATCTGCCTGCCTCTGCCTCCCAAGTGCTGGGATTAAAGGCGTGCACCACCACTGCCCGGCATCTTTATGCCTTTTTAAACTAACCCTTTAGACCCTATTGGAGGTATCTGGTTCAATTATCTCATAAGATCAGAAACTTTAGAGGGTCTTCATTAAAAAAGAAAAAAAAATTTTTTTGGTACAGAGTTTTTCTATAGCCCTGACTAACTAGCCACAAACTCATAATCCCCCTGCCTCAGCAACTGCATGCTGGGATTATAAGTGTGTCTATCCATGCTCCACCAGGTTCTTCAACTTTAATGTACTTAAAGTAATTTGAATATACAAAGAGAAATGCAAATTCCGGGACTTTCACCTTAGGGAGTTTGCTTCTGAAGACTGATGGTGGTACCCAGGTCTCTGCACTTCAGAAAGTTAAGAGTAAAACCTGCCAGAGGAATCTATCAGCCATTATGTGAAAAACGTCACCTTGTTGAGAAAAAGATATTGTTGAAAAAAACACTGTCAGTGCCGTGAATGGTTTGTGGTTTCTCAGGCATGAGTTTAAATGCAGGGGCTTGTATGTGCTGTTATCAGAATGGCGGATGGTTATAACTACTGCCTACATGCTCTGAAGGGAGTGAGATGGGACTGGGCAGAGCTTGGTGGCTTCTCACACTCTGCTCTGTCTTGGGGTTTCTCCACTGACTGTGAGGGAACTCTTCCAAGTGTCCAGTCCCAATCCAGGCTAGGAGTCGAGATCCTCATCGTCCTATGAGAAGACTCACTTTTCACTTGAATTATCTATTAAGTAAGCAGACTCCTGTTTAGAGAGGTTCGACAATTCTCGAACAAATTGCCATTTACAGTGAGCACATTGTGACTAAATCCACCAGGACCTCAACAGAGCCATCAGCCTGATGGTTTACAAGCACATAAGCACATCACCTTGCAGTCATGACTTGATTGTCTGCTTTTCCCTACACTCCCCTGTTTCCCCAGACCAGATAGCCCTCACGCTGTATTCAGCACACTTTCCGTAGGATGCGCTCTCCATGATTCGAGGTTGGGTAGACAGACAGCTAAAACGCAATTTCCTGCTGCTTGTTTTCAGACAGCAGTTCAGGTTTGTACTAAGAAGGTACAAAATTAAAGGAACACCCTAAATCAGTGGGTCTCAACCAGTGGGTCGGGACCCACTGTGTATATGTGTGTGTATATGTGTGTGTGTCACATAACAGATATCCTGCCTATCAGATACTTTCATTATGATTCATAACAGTAGCAAAATTACAGTCATGAAGTATCAACAATAGTTTTATGGTTGGAGGTCACTGCATGAGGAGCTGTTGTGTTTTACAACATGAAGAACATGTATGTGGATTCCAGCATTAGGAAGGTTGAGAGCCATAAATGGTGCCCTAAACGGTGGTGATGCTAATGACCTCCAGGTGAAATATTAGCTACCTTTCTCTCCCTTCATGTAGATATGTTCTTGGCCAGACCATAGGCATTTGTGTCTAGAGACCTTTACTAAATTCGCTCTGCCGAAATGTCCATGCCAATCTCAGTCCAAGCCAGAGAATGGAAATTTCAGGTTACCCTTCTCTCGTCTGGCATACTTTAGACTCTGTTCTTCACAACACTCTGCTATTATTCCATGTTCCTGCTATGTCTTCTAAGTCAGTCATCATAATAGTATACAGATAATTATTTACAGGGCTATTTTTCTAGTGTGAGCTCCTGGAAGGCAGGGCCCTGCTGTCTTGGTTCCGTTGGTGTCCAGCAGTGCCTCTGGCATGGTAGGCAGGCACACACACACACACACACACAAACATACACAAACACACACACACACTATATGTGTGTATGTGTATATGTATATATTCGTTAATTCTATGAACCCAGGAAAGACACAGCCACAGGTAAGTGACACATGAGCACAAGCCGTGATTGTCTTCTTTGGATGTTCTAAATATAAGTTAGATGGTCAGCCTTCTCCCAAGACTGTAAGCATACACTGGAGATGCAATCTTACTGTCTTTAGCAGGAGGCCCTGATTGACAGTTCCTGTGTCATGATTGTCTCTACTTTAGTCACATTTGCCAGAATTTTATTATGGAATCAGTGTTTTCTTCATTGTACTGTGAGTGAGTCTCTACCTGGGTACATGATAGAGAAAAAAACAGAGGCCCCAGAGGGACATTTTAGAGGCAGGGGCCAGGACCTGACTCTACATTGGGTGACTTCCATCACCAAGTAAAGGGGCCAGGTTTTGCCTTGTTTTTGTCTGCCTTGAGCCATCTGAGAAGCCACAGCACCAGGGGAACAGCGGTTGCTGTGGTCCAGCAGGCATTTAAGCATCCATTACAGGGAGATGAGAAGAATATTAGATGTGCCCGGGCATTAGAGAGAAGCGTGAGGCAGAGGATGATGTTCAGATGGGGGTGGGACACCTTCTCGCTGCTGGGAATAACCTGTGGCTGGTGGGGCATATGGTTGTCATGGCCTGCACCTCAGATTCAATCACCAGGGGACCTAGGACCATCCCTCCTTTACTTCAGTGGGCTGCAGTGGTCTCAGAGCATCAAGCAGAGAGTTTTGAGAATTTGGAAACAAAAGCAGAGCCTTTGCTAGAAAGCACCTATTGCCACCACACAGCAAGAGCAGGCCCTCTTTCCTACAGGCTACAGGGATCTGTATTCCATGTTGGGCAGAAGTGATTTTTTGAAAAGGCATCCTTTATCATCCATCTCCTGGCACCATGCTGAGAACGAGGCCAGCACTTTCCTCCAAACCTCTGGTGCTGACTCTTAAACATCAGCGAGCACAACCCCAGCCTTCTGGAAGGAATCGGCTAGACTGCCAGTTTCAGACCACACAGGGCTTGGATGATGGCGGGAGTTCAAAGTTCCAGGAAATGACCTTTAGCAAAGTTAGCACAGAGGTCAGGGAGGTGGCATTTGCCATGCCCCCAGAAGAGTCAAAGTTCAGGTTCTCAGGAACCTATGGAAATGCTGAGTGAGCATGCACCCAGACACACACAAACACGCACACACAAACATGCACACACCACAAACACGTGAACACATATGAATGGGAAAACAAAGCAAGCCGGTATGCACTCATACATTCCTGAATCGGACCAGGCCCTGTCGTGTCTTTTGTGCAGCTGGATAGGTGTGCAAGTGTCAAAGGGTATATGGTACTCTGTTTAGACTTCAGAAGCACCCAGACCATTGGTTAGACATGAATAGTCAAGGTGACAATGTTGAATAGAATGGTCAGAAGTCCAGGCAGCAAGCTGGACAAAAGCCTCCAGGATTGCTAACAGCATCATACTTGAATGTGGTTCCCCTCCCCTTTCTCAATCACAGGGAACTCATAAATAAGAGAAGGACATTGTCTTCTTTATTTTGGGGGAACTCTGTAACCAGCTTCTTTTAAGCTCAGTTTTCTGGAAATCTTAGCATTTTCTAGTTTCTGTTGGACAGAGTTCTCAGTTTTGCTATTTCTAGGTCCCCAGTTGTCATCTCTCTTGGCCTTCACCCGTGGCCACATAGCCTTTGTAGAAGAAGCATGGGTTTCTCTGCTTCTCATTGTGAGCTTGGCATCAGGAGGAGGGATACAGCTGTGCGTTGAGTGTGTGTGAACACGTGTGGGTGGGTGTGAAAGACAGAGGAAGACTTTGGGACTCGTTCCTTAGGTGCCATTGAATTACGTTGTCATTGAGACAGCATCTCCCACTGGCACATTGCTGGGCTGACTGGCCAATGAGTCCTGTGGATTGACTTTCTCCACCTTCTAGCCCTGGGGCTATAGCTGCTTACCAGGCTTAAACAATTCTTTATGAGAGACTCAAACTCAGCCCTGTTCTCACCAGGCAAATGCTCCGTTTATCAACCGAGTGGTCTGACTTCTCTTAGGGGATTCCTTCACAACAAGTTAACAGGTCTTGTATGCAAATGAAAGCATAGTGATGATTTTTGTTGTTTTGTTTTTTGCACGTGTATGTGTTTTATGTATGCAAATCCACCTGTGTGCAGGTGCACAAGTGAGCACACAGATGCGGAGGCCAGAGGTTGGTATTGGGAATCTTCTTTCCTTTCTATTTACCTGACACATGGAAGCAGGGTCTCTATTGAATCCAGAGCTTGCTCATATAGTAAATCTAGCTAGCCAACTTGTTCCATGGATCCCTGTATCAGCCTTCCAAGTGTTGGATTACAGATGGGCAACTAACCACACCTAGTCCACATTTATGTGGGAGCTGGGGATTTGAACTCCTGTCTTCACACTTGTGTGGTGTGTGCTCTCTGAGCAATCACCCCACCAGGAAAATTTCACGCCGGGAGGAGAAAGACCATGAGTCCTGGGGACACAGGACTGTAAAGTTTGGGTCCAGTCTGTGTCGTGTGGCTTGCAACAAGCATTAGGCTCCTTTGCCAGCCGCTACCTAAGTAAGTTTACTGTCCCATTTGGCAAAGTCAGTTTTCATGATTAGGCATTGAAGATGGCAGCTCTCTTAACTGAGAGAAAGATGGATTTTCCAACGTAAAACACAAGATGCAAGCAATAAGAATCCCCAGTTAGTCTGGGGAGATGGCTCAGCGGTTAACAACACTGACTGCTCTTCCAGAGGTCCTGAGTTCAATTCCCAGCAACTGCATGGTGGCTCACAACCATCTGTAATGGGATCCGATGCCTCTTCTGGTGTGTCTGGAGACAGCTACAGTGTACTCATATAAATAAATCTTTTTAAAAATAGAATCCCCAATTATCTAAACGTCCTATACAATCAAGATATTATTGTCAGGGTATAATAAAGTAGATATTGGCAATTCTGGATATATATCCCAAGTCACAATCTCAGTATAAATCATCCTCAGGATTGCTGTGTCCATGGCAAACGTCTGAGAAACATTTAAAGCGCTTTTCCCATCCTAAGACTCTGATCCTGCAGTCCCCAGGCAGGTCCGAGAACCAGCATTTTCCAGACAACTCTGGTTCTGTTAGGCCAGCATCTTTTCCTGAGAAACTCCTTCAGAAGCCCAGACTTCTAAATCTGAGCTGATTTTGGAAGCTTTTCTTAAAAAGCCTTCACACGGTTTTCACTTCAGAGCTATTTTGGGCCAGAGTCTAAAGAGGACGGAAGGCAGGAGAAGAACAGTGAATCAGCACAGCAGCTCCGTAAGATCCGTAAGATCCGTAAGATGCCACCTAGGGTGGCATGGCGGCGCTCATTCTCAACCTGGGGGTCGCGACCCCCTTCGGAAGGTCGCAGATCAGATCTCCTGTATATCAGACATTTACATGACAATTTATAGCAGTAGTGAAATTACACTCATGAAGGAGCAAGGAAAATAATTTCATCCTGGGGGGGGTCACCACAGCATGAGGAACTGTCTTCAAGGGCTGCAGCGTTAGGAAGGCTGAGAACCACTGGCCTAGCCTCAGAAGCCAAATGTTTAGATTTTGTTGTTGTTGTTTTGTTCTTCTTCAAATTAAAAGTTATTATCAACATTTGAAAATTACTCGCGTGATATGATGTCTTGGGTCTCCATACGTGTGAAAAGAGGGGAAAGCTCTGTGTGTGTGTGAGTATGTGTGTATGTGTGTGTGTGTGTGTGTGTGTATAACATTAAGTACTGTAGTAAACTGTCCTGGTGTCTCATCTTCATGTGGTGATTCTGGGTGTTTAATAACTTCCATGTTGGCTTTTTGTTTTGTCTTTCCTCATGATTATTCTAAGCTCATGGGTTCAGGTCAGTAGAAGAAGCCCCTGTGGCTCCATTCAGTCCCCCCTGAATTTTCCTTTTCCTGTCTCTCTCCTTGGTTAGCAACTAGACAGATCGATTTCACCTACTGTTACCCTGTCTCTCCATAGCAGACATTGGAATAGGAATCTAACAACGCTAGCAGGCTTAGGAAGATGACAAAAGACAGTATGTTTCAAATCAGCCCTACCCAGAAAATGCAAACCACATGTTTTTCTGCCCGAAATCCTGTGATTTTTTTTAATCCTTGGTGATATCATTCAGCTGTTCCAAGCACCCTCCTGGTACACCAGCTGTTACGTGCAGCTTAATTAATTTAAATACAATGTTGAGGTTTGCTCCCAACTGCTGCCCTCAGATTTACAAATCTGTTTCCAATATACCCTGCTTTGATGACACAGTCTTTGGAATTAGAGAAGCTGGTAAACTCTTATCTAAAGTACCAGCAAACATGGCTTTAAATGGCTTTTATCCTTCGTTGCCTTCCACTCCTAATAGTTACCTGCTCATTCTACACACATCTATGAAGGGGCAGGGGCTGTTATTGCACCATGGGTGTGAAAGCGAAGACAGCCTGACCCCAGTGTATCTCAAGGTCTAGAAGAGGAGAGGCTACTGGTTGTGAAAAGAAATTATTTCCGCCACACAAAATCTAAGTGGGACTAAGAACTACATCAAATTGAGTGTCTTAGTTACGGTTTCATTGCTGTGAACAGACACCATGACCAAGGCACGTCTTATAAAGGACAACATTTAATTGTGTTGGCTTACACATTCAGAGGTCCAGCCCATTATCATCAAGATGGGAACATGCAGCATCCAGGCAGGCATGGTGCAGGAGGAGCTGAGAGTTCGACATCTTCATCTCAAGGCTGCTAGCAGAATACTGGCTTCCAGGCAGCTAGGGTGAGAGTCTTAAAGCCCACATCCACAGTGATACACCTACTCCAACAAGGCCACGCCCACTTCAACAAGGCCACACCTTCAAATAATGCCACTCTCTGGGCCAAGCATATACAAACCATCACATTGAGCAAGAAGTTGTAAAGAAGTAGAATAGGGAGAAAAAGCCCAAGAAGGATGAGAGAGGCCTCTTCAAGGATGGCACGGTGGAGGGACATATCATGCAGGACTCGACAGTATAGATGGGTCAGGAACAGACAGAAAGGAACAAGCAACTTGGCTAGGAAACGCAGATTCACTTGGAACGCAAAGCAAAGCATGAATGTATAAAGGGGGATTCAGGTCATCAATGGGCTTCCGAGGAACATCCTACAGCCATGGAAATCTGCAAGAGAGAGATAACTCTGGTCAGAACCATCCATGTAGCTGTGAAGAACTGACCAGAAGAGGACCAATCAGAGGACCCAGCTCCCTCATTACCCCACGACAGGAAGACTCGAGCTTCCTCAGGACCCTAGCATGGCAGAAGATCACTTCCAGCGAGACTCCAATGGTGTAGACCTCTTCCACAGGTCTCATGTCACATGTCACACGTGTGGCTTCAACCCACAGGATTCAGTCAGACACAGGTCAAAATATTCAGGAAAATAGCGTGCCTTTACTGAACACGACCACAATCCCCTAAACAGTTTACATGCAGCATCTACATGGTCCTGAGTGTCCGATGTAATCTGGAAATAATTTGAAGTATGCAGGAACACGCCTAGGGGCTGGACACAAGACCGTACCGTTATATCTAAGGGTTGGGCGTTCTCAGATGAGTATCTACTGTAAACCTCAGAGCCAATTCACATCAATGGTGAAGGCCAGCTTTAGACCTTCATTAAAGAGCATATCAAACACAGAGAAGACAAGCATGGGCCATTGAAAAACAATAATGAAGGGAAGAGCTCTCAACACTCTCTTTCTGGACACCCAGTCCTCCAAAGTTGCTCTGGTTCCTCTTCCTAAAACATGGCAGTTGGGGTTATTCTCCTCCTGACCGGTGGTTCCTGATAGCCTTCCTAAATGCCTGAGTTACTTAGTGTCAGATTTTTTGTCACCCAAGCACAGGAAGAACAAGACCCATATCCACCTCTTCTCTACCAGAAATACCCATAAGAACCTCTAAATATGGGAAAATAGATCTTAATAAATATGGGAAAATAATGTCTTAATAGATCCATAGTCAAAACACATAGAGCAGAAAAGAGCTTTTTACGTAAGTCAAAGATAAAACTCTGTCCTTGGATGAGACCACTAACAGAGAATCGTGTTCCTATGAGAAGGACACCCCAGACCATTTGCTTGAACTGTGAGCCAGGCTCACAAACACAAAGCAGCTGGGAACTCCGAGATCCTGCTATCTGTGAACCCCCTCCATTTTGTCTGTTTGGCTAGGAGAAGACAGGCAATTTAGGAGGTTAAGTCTCTGGCCTTAATTTGCACCACAGAAGCAATACGATCAAAAGTGTGTTTTAACATTTTTTTTTCAGTCTGATACCTGAAGACTCCTGTGTTAGAATCATCCAGAGTGGGCAGGAAGTGAATGAGTCCAGTGTGTGTGGTCAGAACCCCTACTGTGCTTGCTTCTTCCTCAAAACCAGAAAGACTAAAATTTATCAAGTACGCTTGTTAAGCCTTTGGCCAACTGCTTGAAAAAAAAAAATGACCAGTGCTAATTCAGTTTTTACTCAGTCAAAGAAATTGGTAGTCTGTGTGAACATTAGGCGACAGGTTGGAAGGCCTTTGTAAGCACGCTGGCCAGGCTGGCTGGAGCCTAGCTGGAGCCTGGCTGGCTCCAACCTGCCCAGATAACACCGTGAGCACCAGCCTTGGCTCCTTGAGGTGTTTAGGGCAAACCCCAAAGTGTCTGCACTGCTGTAATCTGGCCTGAGTGATTCCTCGCACGGAGAGAAATCAAACTCTGCCTTGCCAAATCTCTTCTGAAAAAAAATCTCCCACCCCGCTGGCGGCAGCCTCTTCTCCTAAGGATTCTGGGAGGGGATCCAGACACAAGAACTCTGTGTGGGATAAACCAGCCCTTCAGCATCCTGTTTCCTCTCCTGGCAGACGGACATGTTTCTTTTTTGTATTGCAGAAACTAGAACTGGATGCTGTGCTCAGAGGACGAATAAGATAGAAATCAGCAACTGGGGGGAAATGCAAAGGCTACCGGAGGAGGCCAGGGGGCTGGCGGGGGCTGGCGGGGGCGGGCGGGGGCGGGGACGGGAAGAAAAGCAACTGGGTCAAAGCACAGAAAATGCAGTCCGGCTGGACCCAGCAGATTCTCTACAGGGAGGCTGAGGAGGGGTCAGCTTGTTCCAGGGACTTCTGCTGCCAGAGGAAAGCTGCCTGGGGAATGTTAGCACCATCTGTCAAGTTGAGAGCCTCTGGTCTCCATTCTTAACTGAGGGTGAAATGGTTACCTTTCGTGTGTGTGTGTGTGTGTGTGTGTGTGTGTGTGTGTGTGTGACAGAGAGAGAGAGAGAGAGAGAGAGAGAGAGAGAGAGAGAGAGAGAGAGAGAGAGAGAGAGAACCATAGAACCACTGCAAACTAAACTGCAAATGAAACTCAAATCTACTCTTGCTCTCTGTCCGTGTGAAGGCTTTTTCTCCTCAGCCTCAGGTCATTCTGCGGTAACATGTAGCTTTCTTCAAAGCTTTTATTTAACAATGTACTTTAAATGTACATTAAAGCATAATCAACAGTAATGGGAAAATACCAAAATGACCCCAAACAGATCAAACACTATTCATATGTTAGCCCCCAAAATGCTTTTCCTTTCCTTCCCGTTTTTGTTCTTTGCTGAACCTTTTCTTCCACCAAATACTTATTGAACGGTGAATCTGCTATATGACACGTACTATACAGATTCAAGTACACGAGGGAGAAAAATGTCGCTGACTCCTGGCTCAGAATCTGTGGCCTCTGAGATGCTCCACTTCTACATGAAGACGGGTTGCAGATTTTAACAGATGCACAATGTTCAAAATTGTGCCCAACCTATACCTAGCTCTCCACCATAAAACCATTTTAAAATCAGACTATATGGCTAGAGCATTGTCTCTGCAGTTAAAAGCATGTTTTGCTGTCACTGAAACCCAAGCTTGGTTCCCAACATCCACATGATGGCTCCCAGTTATCTGTGATTCTAATCCCAAGTGATCTGACACCCTCTTCTCGCCTCTTCTAGTACCCACAGACAACACACACACACACACACACACACACGGACACACACATATATACATACACATGCATGAGTGCAAACACACATATGCATGTGTGCCCACAAATACATTTTAAAAATGAGAATTTTTTTTTTAAAAAAAGAATGTACTGTACTTCTCTTTTCAAGAATGTCATAAACAATATGTCATCCGTCAGTGGTTCTATGTTTTGGCACAAGGGCCACTTTATTCTCCACAGATCATATCCATTTCAGCAACGGTAGCAATCTCTAGAAACTCAGTGCCTAGGTCTAGTTCACTCTGTTTTCTAACCTTATTTATCCCGACCTTAAAAATTATTTAATTACTCTATGGAATTAAATGTATTCACATTTTCTTTCATAATTTCCTCTTTATACGGTGTACAAAGGCTTTTCCTATCCTGACATTATTTTCAAAAGATACTTTCTTCTAAAAACCTTTGATCCACCTGTAATTTAATTTAATGTAAGGCTTTACACAAGTATGTGAACTTTGGAGCTGCAATTTTAAGGGCAGGTTTTGAGCATTGAATAATACTTCATGATGTAAATTTGTGGGTTTTTTTCTGTATATTAAATGCTAGAAATTCCACTATTCCAAAAATTGTTATTATTTACTCTCTATTAAAATTAAAAATATCCCATGGGGCGAAATGTCTCACAGTTCGTTAGTCATTTAGCATGTTAACTGGGAACGGCGGGAGATGTGTAAAGTGGTTGGGGTAAGGAGGTAGATGATCCAAGCTCTCTGGAGGGACAGAAACACTGAATTGATGATCAGGTATTGATGGAGTTTGAAGCCACAGGAAGACAGTGCTGAGCACAGGTGAGGTGGCAGCCAGCACAGGCAGGTCCTGTGTGCCCTTTCAGAGGCTCTGATGTTCTCCAGTCACGTGATACAGTAGGGCATCATGGGAATGTTGACCATGGCAGGAGCATGCAGATCTGGTGTGAGGCCATTGATGTGATGGATCTTTACCTGGAGACAAAAGGGAAAGAATCTACTTGTGACAACTGAGGAATAACAGTGAGGCCCTGCAGAGCTTTAAAGATAACCGATCGTTTTCTCAGGGATCTGAGAAACACTTCTGCAAAGGGAATGGAATAAGAGGGTGTGTTTGATGTCTAGCTTGTGGCTGAGTAAATGGGCGGTACCATCCTACAGAAATGGAAAAATACCAAGATAATCCGTGAATATCCTTCCCAGGAAATATAAATTAATTCGCACATGCCCTGAAATGACTAAAATAGAGTTTGTGACACCATGTGTTGGCAACGGTGAGGAAATGGGAAACCTCACCCATTGCTATTGTGACTGTAAGCTGACAAAACCCTTTGGTAAAGTGTCTAGGCATATATGCAAAGGGTGACTTCAACAGTCCTACTTCTAGATGTAACAGAAACGTGTACTCATGGTCTCCAAAATGACATGTGCAAGATCAACAAATTGCATCTGACACCTTCATGCTGAAAAGAGCCCAAAAATCCATCAGCAATAGGTCAGAGAATCAAACCCTGGTTTATTAGCGTAAGTGTTAGTGTAATAGCATGCCACAAATTTATAAGAACTAACATGCTTTGGCTATAGAAAACATGAATGAATCCCATAAATATATTGTGCTAAAGAGACAAACACAGAAAGGGCACACTATCTGGTCCCATTTCTATAATATAAATTGATCTGTGATATTAGGAGTCCAGACAGTGTCACGTCTTGAATGGTATGATAGCGGTTGAAAAACAGTGTAGGAAGGGTAGCAATTTTTATCCTATTCCTTATGTGGGTTCTACCTACACAGGTGTGTATATCCTTCTGGAAATTCACCAAGCTGTTTCCTTAAGATCTGGGCTCTTTCCACTATGTCTGTGGTGCATGAAAAACAAAACACACTTAGCAAATTCCTATGAGTAGTAGGGCGTATAAAGACTAGTTCAGCTCCAGGTATGCTGAGTATTGAAATAGACAAGAATACAGAGATCACTGAACATGCACCTGAGTCTCAGGACAGAAGAACCAGCCAGCAGGGACAGAAATGTAGCTACCCTGATGGAGGACGGTGAGTGACAGCAGTGGGCATTGGACATAATCATGGAGATGCCAGCACTGTGTGGAAGAAGACTGGAAAGAAAGAGTCAAACCAAGAAACAAAGAGCAGGGATTTCTGCAGGAGTCAAGGGAGTTAAATCCCCAGCAAAAATGTCCTTAGCAAAATCAGAAGCAAGAGTCTCCGTGAGATCAGAATGCCTCTTGGGGGTTGATGATGGAGACAAGTCATGACTTACATCAGCCAGAGTGGTCTCTACAGCACAGAGACAACTCGGGTGGCTTTCAGCTCCTTGTGATGGGGCACCAACATCCACCATGGTGAATCTCTAAAATGCAGGTTTCTGAGAGGCGTCTTCGGGCATTGTGTGTCAATCTTGCTCCAGGTTCTGATGATTTTTCAAGTTTATAGTCCCAACTACATCTCGAAAGACTCTCCGTCCGTTAGGACGCAGTGTGAGTCTCCTGTGAAGGCTTTAGCTTCTGAGATTGCATGGGTCAGCCAGTTCCAGTTTACATGGTTCGTTAAAGCGAATAGCGCATCAGCACCTGTCGAATAGGATTAAGTGTATGAGTGTAGAACAATACAAACCTGTTACCATGGTTTCCCTCCACATGGTACAGGTATGGAGCCCATGGCACACTTTCACATGAAGACAAATGCAAACTTCAAGGGTCAGGACCCAGAAATGGTGCGCTATGCCTGAAGATACACCTGGGCTTTGAAAAGCTTGTAATTTTCATGCCAATAATGATTAAAACTATTTATTATACCCCGAGAGGATATCTGATGAGGCGTTTCAGAGATAGCCCAGAACCCTATACTTCCACGAGGCAAAATGTACAGTATCTTTAGGATAAAGAATGCATTAGCATTGATAAACTAGAAAGATTATATTTAGAAATTGGCATCCAGTAAGTGTTAGGGGCCACCAGTTATGTTTCACTAACTCCTACAGAAGCAAAGGAAGCCACAAGCACCATGAAAGATGATTTTATACCTTAAAAATTTATATTTTAAAGTCCATAAAGCATCCATTTTATTTCCTTAGTAAAGAAAGATACTACCACAAAACAATACTATAGTGAATGGTGGGATGCCATGCGAGATCCCATTATGAAGCCACATGACCCAGTTACAACTGCCAGAGCGTCCAGTGTGCCAGGAACAGTGCCCGGTGCTTATAGAAAGTTAAGGGTGGGCACAGTAAGATTCAAAAAGTTTGAAGGAGTTATGGCCATATTTGCATCTACCGATCCATTACCTCACACAGGTGATTCTGTTCTCACACGGAGAAGAGATTGCTGAGACTGAAATGTGAATGTAACTGTTGGCACAATGCTAACTTGCTCTGTCAAGCCAACGGGATGGAAAAATCACCATGTGGCACCATGTGGCACCATGTGGCACCGTGTGGCACCGTGTGGCACCGTGTGGCACAGGCTGGCTAGGCATCTATTTGATCTGTGTTCTCTCACCCTTGGAAACATCACCACACTGCTTTCTAAGGCTCCTTCCAGTGAGGTTTGGTTATATAATTCAATTATGGCCAAATGAAGACGGGTGGATACAATCTGTGACTCTCCTTTCTTGGCTCAGGAACAAAGAGATGGAAGGAAATTGTTACAAATCAATGCTCAGAGGAGGGATGTTCTGGTATTTAGGAATGTCCATTTGGGTTTTGACCTGAAGGAAATGAAAACAAGTGTACACACCTATACACACACACAGTCAGACATACACACTCACACAGACACCTAGTCATACACACACTCACGCACACACTCACACACACATTCACACTCTCACATAATATAATCACATAATACACTTACATAGTCTCACACACTTATACACACAGTCTCACACACACACAATCACACACACTGTCACACACATACACACACATGCCATACACACACACTGTCACACGCATACACTCACACACACAAACACACACTCTCACATAAATACACTCACAAAAACACATACACCACTCACATACATACCACACATACACTCTCTCATATATATACACACTCACACAGACACTCTCACACATATACACTCACACACACACACACACACACACACACACACACTATTTCTTTTTTTGTTCAATGCTTGAGATTTGGAGATGCATCAGTCTATTTTCTATCCCTATGGCAAATTGTTTAAGGTTGGATAGCCTGGGGGGGGGCGTGGAGAGAGAGAGAGAGAGAGAGAGAGAGAGAGAGAGAGAGAGAGAG